>NC_092763.1:24983920-25131420 GCF_047496795.1 Chiloscyllium punctatum
ACGTTGTAGATATTGTCTTTATTAAAGCATTTCTGTGACTGATTACTTCACTCCTGCTTATATGAAAACTGGCTATGCAAAAACATCAGTCCATTGCCAGCAATTTTCTTGTAACTCCTATTCTTGTATTGGAAATGAGATACCACGTAGAAATGGAATTTTGTGCACAGTTCCCAGCAAAGATATGGTGATTGAACAGGAGTCTTCTTTGACCAAATTCTTGGTCGATAGTGGCCTCTGATGGTCGGATGGTGTAATTATAACTAGACAATTTTACAACAGCAACTTCTATTTACTATGTCATAAGGCCAGCATTTACTGCTCCTCCTTAATTACCCTTGAGCCAACTGAGTGGCTTGCTACACCTTTTCAGAGGATAGTCAAAAACATTGCTAAGGGTCAACAGTCATAAGTAAGCCAGAACCACTAAGGATGGCAAACTTGCTCCCCTAAAGGCCATTAGTGAACAAACAACCTATAGTTCCGCAATTACTAATATTAGCTTTTTATTCCATCTTATTCAGTTAACTGGATTTAAATTCCCCAATTGCCATGGTGGGATTTTAACTAATTTTGTTGAATGCCTCCATATTGCTAATCTAATAAAATCACTTAAAATACCAGAAAAATTAAAAATTTTCATTATAAATTTTGACACAGGAAATATAATGGAAGATGTTAACAAAAGCTGCACATGGAATTGTAGTAAATTGCCCATACAACCGTAAAATAAAGTGTACGGAAGGAAACTAGTAACTTTGTTGCACATATACAGGAAATGGATACATGTGTATATAAATACTGATACCTCCAACTTATCTGTCCGCATTAGTTTCTGTGAAGCTGTGTTTCCTTGGACTGTAACTGTGGGATTCCCTGACACCAGGACTGGTGTGTTTGGTAGGAGTTCTGTCGGAACCAGTCCCATCCCATGGGTCATATGACTCAGATAGGGATTAAGACCCATTGTATGATTTGTTGCTAAAGATGGAGTTACAGGAAATGTAGTCTATGGATAAAGATAAAAAGAAAATGCATTCACATCATGTCAGAGCTTATATTACATATGGGTTTACAACAACAGAAATGAAAAGACGCAGTGGCCAACAGCACATAGTTACAGTGTATTATCAAATCACAATAGTCTTACCAGACCATAGGTCTGCTCTCTCATTAGAGAAAGATAATTGGTGGTGATTTAACTTGAAGCCCACCATACATCAGGTGAGGGGAGAGATTGAGAAGGACAGTCCTTCATGGTGACCTCAGCCAATGTGAAGACTGAATCCACACTGTTGGCATCACATTGCTTTTCAAGCCAACTGAGCTAAACCAACCCCCAGCAGTGTATTATACATAATAAAAGAGATACGTCCATCACATGTATCTTTTGGCAAAGGCAGAAAATAACAGGTAAAATTCCAAAGAATAAAGAAAATTACAGCACAGGAACAGGCCCTCCGTCCCTCCAAGTCTGCGCCAATCCAGATCCTCTATCTAAACCTGTTGCCAATTTCCTAAGGATCTGTGTCCCTCTGCTCCCTGCCCATTCATGTATCTGTCTAGGTACATCTTAAATGATGCCGTCGTGCCCACCTCCAACCACCTCTGCTGGCAATGCATTCCAGGCACCACCACTCTTTGTGTAAAGTACTTTCCATGCATATCTCCCTTAAACCTTTCCCATCTCACCTTGAACTCGTGAACCCTAGGAATTTGAGTTCCCCACTCTAGGAAAACAGCTCCTTGTTATCCACCCTATCTATATCTCATGATTTTGCAAATCCCAATCAGATCCCTCCACCCTCAACCTCAGTCTTTCTAATGAAAATAATCCCAATCTATTCAACCTGTCCTCATAGCTAGCACCCTCCATATCAGACAACATCCTGGTGAACCTCCTCTGCACCATCTCCAAAGCATCCAATTCCTTTTGGTTATGTGGCGATCAGATCAGTATACAGTAATTCAAATGTGGCAGAACCAAAGTCCTATTCAACCGTAACATGACCTGTCAACTCTTGTACTTAATACCCAGTCTGATGAAGGAAAGCATGCCATATGCATTCTTGATCACTATATCCACCCGTGTTGCCACTTTCAGATAGAATGGACCTGAACACACATATCTCTCTGTACACCAATTTTCCCCAGGGCTTTTCTATTTACCATATAGTTTGTTCTAGAATTGGCTCTTCCAAAATGCATCACCTCGCATCTGCCCGGATTTAACTCCATCTGCCATTTCTCTGTCCAACTCTCCAATCTATCTATATTCTGCTGCATTCTCTGACACTATCTGCTACTCCACCAATCTTAGCGTCATCTGCAAACTTGCTAATCAGATCAAGTAGACATTCCTCCAAATCATTTATGTATATCATGAACAACAGTGGTCCCAACATTGATCCCTGTGGAACACCGCTGGTCACAGTTCTCCATTTTGAGAAACTCCCTTCCACTACTACTGTCTGTCTCCTGCTGCCCAGCCAGTTCTCTATCCATCTAGCTAGCACACCCTGGACCCCATGCGACTTCACTTTCTCCATCAGCCTATTATGGGAAACCTTATCAAATGCTTTAATGAAATCCGTGTATATGACATCAACAGCCCTTCCCTCATCAATCAACTTTGTCACTTCCACAAAGAATTCTATTAAGTTGGTAAGACATGACCTTCCCTGCACAAAACCATGTTGCCTATCACTGATAAGCCCATTTTCTTCCAAATGTAAATAGATCCCATCCCTTAGTATCTTCTCCAGCAGTTTCCCTAACACTGACGTCAGGCTCACTGGTGTATAATTACCCGATTATCCCTGCTACTCTTCTTAAATAAGGGGACAACATTAGCAACTCCACATTCCTCCAGGACCTCACAGTGTTCAAGGATGCTGCAAAGATATCTGTAAAGACCCCACTATTTCCTCTCTCACTTCTGTCAGTAACCTAGGATAGATCCCATCAGACCTGGGGACTTGTCCACCTTAATGCCTTTTAGAAACCCTACACTTCCTACCTTCCTATTCTGACTTGACCGAGAGTAATCAAACATCAATCCCTAATCTCAACATCCGTCACGTCCATCTCCTTGGTGAATTATCAATGCAAAGTATTCATTAAGAATCTCACCCATTTTCTCTAACTCCACCCATAACTTTCCTCCTTTGTCCTCAAGTGGGCCAACCCTTTCTCTAGTTACCCTCCTGCTCCTTATATACAAATAAAAGGCTTTGGGATTTTCCTTAACCCTGTCTGCTAAAGATATTTAATGACCCCTTTTTGCCCTCTTAATTCCTGGTTTCAGATTGGTCCTACTTTCCCGATATTCTTCCAAAACTTCATCTGTTTTCAGTCACCTGGACCTTATGTACGCTTCCTTTTTTCCTCTTGGCTAGTCTCACAATTTCACCTGTCATCCATGGTTCACTAATCTTGCCATTTCTGTCCCTCACTTTCACAGGACATCTTTGCCCTGCACTCTAATCAACCTCTGTTCAGAAGCCTCCCACATATCAAATGTAGATATACCTTCAAACAGCTGCTCCCAATCCACATTCCCCAAGTCCTGCTGAATTTTGCTAGTTTGCCTTCTCCCAATTAGGCGCTCTTCCTTTAGGACCACTCTCATCTTTGTCCATGAGTATTCTAAAACTTACAGAACTGTGATCAGTATTCCTAAAGTAACCCCCTACTGAAACTTCAACCACATGGCCAGGCTCATTCCCCAACACCAGGTCCAGTATTGCCCCTTCCCAAGTTGGACTATTTACAAACTGTTCTATAAAACCCTCCTGGATGCTCCTTACAAATTCTGCTCCATCTAGACAACTAACACTAAGTGAATCCCAGTCAATGTTGGGAAAATTAAAATCTTTATCACCACCACCCAGTTGCTCCTACACCTTTCCATAACCTATTCATTTATTTGGACCTCTATCTCATGCTCACTGTTGGGAGGCCTGTAGTACAGCCCCAACATTGTTACCGCACCCTTCCTATTTCTGAGCTCTGCCCATGTTGCTTCACTGTTCGAGTCCTCCATAGTGTCCTCCTTAGCACAGCTGTGGTATCCTCCCGGACCAGTAATATAACTCCTCCACCCCTTTTACCTCCCCCTCTATCCCACCTGAAGCATCTGGGATACTTAGTTGCCAAACCTGCCCTTGCCTCAAGCAAGTATCAGTAATTGCAATACATCATACTCTAGGGTACTAATCCAAGCCCTAAGTTCGTCTGCCTTACCAACTACGCTTCTTGCATTAAAACAAATGCACCTCAGATCACCTGTCCCTGTGCATTCATCATCTGCTCCCTGCCTACTCTTCCCTTCATTATCTAGTTCCTTAAAGCCTTTAGGAACCACCTCCTTACTGTCCACTAACCTCCTCATTTGTGCCCACCCCCCTGCCACATTAGTTTAAACCCCCCTGAACAGCATTTGCAAAAAAGCACACTCTAGTACATTGGATCCAGTCCTGCCCAGGTGTAGACCGTCCAATTTGCAGTAGTCCCACCTCCCCTAGAAGAGTCCCAATGTCACAAAATTCTGAACCCCTCCGTCCTGCACCATCTCTCAAGCCACACATTCATCCTACCCATTCTTTCATTTCTACTGACTAGCAATTGGCACAGGTGGTAATCCTTAGATTACTAGCTCTGAGGTATTATTTAATTTGGCTCCTAACTCCATAAATTCTGCTGGTATGACCTCATCCCATTTTTTACCTATTTATATCACAGGTGCCTTTATGCACCATGACAGCTGGCTGTCCACTTCCCCCTTCAGAATGTTCTGCAGCCGATCTGAAACATCCTTGACCAAAATAATTGAGGATTAAATGATCATCAGCTGAACTTATTTAAAGGGCCACAGTGAGACCCTCTAAAGACTGGGAATGGATAATCCATCTATATTTTTAAGTTCTTGAAGGTTTCCTGAATTCTCCTGATAAAATAAAGCAAATAGAAGCACTCCCATCATATGAGAAATCTCAACTGACCAGCAGGATGTGTCTCATTCACATTGACCAGATGATATTCCACATGCTATCCCCTCAAAAAATAACCTACATTGTAGAGAATTGTGGTAATGCTTTCCAATAAGGGTTAATGGAAAACTCCAGCTTAACAACCAGAAGAAAGAAGTAGAGAAAAATTGCATTCATATAGCAATTTTTACTTCTCAGGACATTCAAAGTGCTTTACAGCGAATAAACTACTTTTGAGGTGTGGGCTATCCTGTGAATACAGAATAAGTGGAGATAGAACACTACAGAAACATAAAAAGCTGAATGATGATTGGTCAAAGGATCTCTGGCATACCTTGCGATCTTCAAAGTCATGGTGTATTATTTTGCTAAACTGCAAATCAGTGGCACTACTCCATGTGAGCTTTTCTCTTTGCATCTTCTCTAATGACCCTACATCATTTTTAATGAGAACAGAACAGTATATTCAAGATTCAATGTATGTTGAACATAACTTCTCTGCTTTTCAAATCTACTCTAAATATAAACACCAGAACTTTGTTAGCATTTTTTTAAAAATGGCCTAATTAACCTGTGTCAGTTTTTAATGATTTGTCTATATACACTTCCAGACACATTTCCTCATTTGGCTTATTTAGATTGTTTTCCAAGCTCCTGATTGCTCTCGCCAAAATACAGCACCAAAACATTATATATTCTGAAATAAATATGCAAATTAGCACCTGCTCGTTTATTAATGACCGCCTTTGTATTTTGTTCTATTCTTCCTCAACGTTAAATATATTTTCAATGTGGTATCATTGCAAATTCTGAAACTATTTCCAAGATAAAATCATTTATATGACCTGTGAATCTCCGTGGTCCATGTAGAAAGACCAGTTCCCACTTTTTGTTAGTCTGATTAGATACCTTTATCCCATAAGAAACAGAGAATGCTGGAGAAACTCAGCAGGTTTGGCAGCATCAGAGGAGAGAGAAACAGAGTTAATGTTTCAAGCCTGATATGAATTTTTCATGCCTTCAGTTTTAATTGTCTTTCCTATTGTTGATATTGAGCTAACTGGCTTGTGATGCCCTGGACACATCATCCTGGAGATTATTATAGCTGCCTATCACAGTTTTGGCACTATTCACTTTTGTATTGAAAGGTAAGGCAATAGGAAAGGTGACCAAATACCGGATCAGATGCAAGTTTTACAGAACTTGAAAAGAGATGGAAATACAGAGGCAGAGGGGTTTGGAAAGATCTTGGAACAAAAGGAGATGAAGGTACAGAATGAAGGAAAGAGGAAGTGGGCAAGGGATTAGAAAGATACAGATATAGGAATAATGGAGGGATTTGAAAATGAAGAAAAGAATTTCACTATTAAGTTCTGCCAGACAGATCAGCCAAGAGGTGATGCATGAGAGCTAGTTAGGACACAGTCAGATTTTTGGATAAGTTCAAGTTTATTGATGTTGGAGAATGGGAGGTGACCAGAGTACTGAAATAGTCTTGCCTACAGGTAGTAAGGGCATGGATGAGGGTTTCAGCAACGGAAAAGCTGAGACAGAGGCATATCTGGACATGATTACAGACGTGAAATTAGCCGGTCTTGGAGATGGAGAGGTCATATGAGCCAGTGCTCACCATTGGCTGCAGCTGCGTGCCTGGCAGCATGAACTGCATTTGTTGTGCAAGCATGGCTGCAGCAGTCTTCTGCTGGATCAGGTTGTTCCGTCCATTGATTTCCAGCTGTGTTTTCAAGTGTGGGGGCGGATGGAGATATTTGCAGTTTTCCCGAGTGCAACGCCCCTATAAAAACAAGAACAAAAACACAATTTCACCATTGAAAATTTGACTTGTTACAGAGATATAGAATAGTCTGCAAGGATCCATATTTCTCTCTCATTAAAGTTCCAAATCCTTTATTTTAGTGTTTCTAATAGTTTTTCAGAAGTTGGTCTTTTTGTCATAAAACAGTCTCAAAGACTGCAATATTAATTCTCAATCTTCATTTCATTCATAGCGTTGCTATGTTGCTTACGCCAGCATGATTTATTATCAATATCATTCTCAAAGGCCTGAATCCCTTTTTCTAACTTTTTCCAATATTTTCCTCGAAGAAAAATGGTGTATATATTGCCTCAATGAGAGATTCTGCTGTAAAAGTATGTTATTTTTAAATTACTTTTCTCATTTTTTTTAGCTTCTCAAGCCAAAGGGCAATATTTTTCATAGTTGCACCCAACTCAGGCATCAAAACTAAGATTTTGCCTTGCTCAGGTGCCAAACCAACTCAGCTTTCCAATTAGACTTTGCAATTTCTCCATTTCAGTTTCTGAAAGCTGTTGCACCTTTTTGCTATGCCCTACTTTGACCAAGTTCAATGGGAATAATGTTTCCAAATAAGATTATTGATGCAAACAATATTCAAACCATTTTACCTAAATTCCAATCCAGTGGACTTAAAAGCCCCTTGACGTCAATAAAGGTTCTTTAGCAGAGAAATGATGATCCACTAAAGGAGTACAATAGTATCATGACTTTGTAAAATACAAATTCACAAATATTCTAAATAAATTAGCTTTGTCATTTTCCATATCCAATTCCATCTGTAGTTTTTTTTCATTGATGGCGTACTTAATGACAACAGTATTTCACTGGCTAGCATAACCATTTATTAAAATGTTCTATTCTGGTTATTTTACAAGTTATTTTGTATTGTTGCCTACAAACTGAATCTAGATGGCCTCACTAGCCTGCTAACATTGTGTTTTCCATTTACTATCTTACGGCCAATTGCTTCTTTTTCACCACAAATGCTGGAGAGAAATGCTTCCCAAGGATACTTCCGACATTTATTCTAACAGTGTATGTATCTACAAATTTAACTCGCGTCAAATTTTGAAATCTGTCTAAATCAACACTTTGGCACAGTCTAAGAATATAATTGCAGCACAGATTGGGAAATTTCCAGTTGAATTTTAGTGAATTCCATTATGTACTCTACTAATGAATACTCTTCACCCTTTCTAAATTTGTCAAAATCTGACCCACCTCATAAGCGGTTAATCCGTCACTTTTGTGATGATTTTATCCACGAAAATTAATACTTTGTTCAAATCTTCATTTAAGTTCAGCCATTAATATCTGTTTCTGATAAAATGTTTGTTTCTCATCCTGTTTTTGTATGATAGATAAAATGCCAGAGCTAAATTTCATTTCCTCTTTGGTAAAGAGGTTAAGCAGGTCCCCATGATTCTTCCATAAGATTCACATTCAGAAAACAGGTGTGGATAATCACAGCCCAATACTTTAGATTTTGATTCAGCCATCTCTCTGAAATTTTCTGCACTTGTTGCTTCAAATAATGCTTAGTTTTCAGTTCTTTGACTTATATCCTCTGTTAACTCTGCTAAACATAAAGGTTTGTTCATGAAGAGTCCAGGCATGTGCTTTTCTCATCAAAATGCTATCAAACTAACATCAACCAATTCCAACCTCACTGATTACTTGTTACCCATAGAAATATACCCTGTCAGGTTCTCACCCAATTACCCTCAATTAACATCACCTGTACTCTATCTTTGGAAATGAGGACCCCTACAAAATGGGATTTTGCTAGTTTTTTCAGTGTAGCGTGAGATCTCATTACTGCATAACCGCTGTTTCCCAAGTATAAACAAATTTCTAGTAAATAAAGATAAAAGGAAGACACACAAAAGGTCACAACAATCCCCAGGATCGCTTAGGATACAATTTTCCATTGAACTGATGTCAAACATTTATCTGGCATCATACATAACTTATTGCCAAGCAGTATTTGGTAAAATAAGGCGTTTTGTTTGCAAATGAAAGAAAGCAAACTTTCAGATCAAGGTAGGCAAGGGGTCAACGGTTATCCTGAAATCATGTGTAGCTATTTTATGGTCGCTAGCTAAGAGAATTCAGACAAGTGATAGCATAGATTGCCAGCCCCAAAAGTAACATACAATAATAGGAATGAGCAGGCGGTGAGGTCAAGAGGGTTCAGGGATACAATCACCACCTTCTTGGCAGAAAACCTAATCGGTCTGAGGGCAGAGCAGACTGTTATCATGAAAGACTGAACCACTGGAGACAAGCACCCCAAACTGCAGGTGACCACCACCTCTGCCTCTCAAATATATAGAACAGCTTTAGGACCAGTAAAGCCTTCTCATATATCATGGTTCATATATTTCCTTTCTTTATCCAAGTAAATAGTGCATTGAGTCTAAAACTTTTACTTCCTAACATACTTATTAAGCTATCTGCAAATTCCTTATGAATTATCGATTGCCTATGCTTAGTGATAATGGTCATGAATCCATAAAATCTAACAATAGTTCTAATTCATCACAGCCATCTCCATTGGATTCTACGAGATAACAACATTGACCTGACTGCTCTCAGCACAAAAAGAATAACATCCTTAATCCCTCACTGCACAAATTACTGTGGTGTGTTATCCTGATGTTTCCTCTTCTGCATTCACAATAGCTTGTATTTGACAGTGGCAATGACAGTGAAACGGCCAATGTTCCTGTCATTACTCCATAGAACTGGCCAGCAACTTTGGTGGAGTCTGCGTATGGGTGGAATAATGCAGAAATCCAGAAAGTGCTGTCAGTGTACTTTTCCATCAGGGCATATTATAGAGGTTCCCAAACACTGCAATCATGAATTGACTAAAACTCTACAGTAGGTTCCCTACAGTATGGAAATGCTCACTTTCAAAACCCTCGAAAAAGCAACACCTTGTTGAATGAGGTATAATTTATTTTTTACCATTATACTCATTTTGGAATTACTGATAAATGCGTTCAGTGGTTCTGAAAATTTGTGGAATATAAACTTTCCCCATAATAATTAAATGTTCCACTTATTTTCAGAGTTTATATTAGGAGTTTATCTTCATTGTAGATTCTAATTTAATATGGTCATGGAGATCTACAGCACAGAAAAAGAACCTTTGGTTCATTCCATCTGTGCTGGTCAATAACAACCACCTAACCATTCTAATCCCATTTTCCAGCACTTGGACCACAGCCCTGTATGCCTTGGCATTAAACATGCATATCTGAGACGACTTAAATGTTGAGGGTTTCTGACTCTACCATCCCTACAGGCAGTGAGTTTCAGATTCCCACCACCCTTGACGTTAAAAAGTTTCTCCTCACACCTCCTCAAAACCTTCTGTCCCTTCCCTTAAATCTATGCTCCCGGTCATAGCCTGGAGAAAGTTTCATACTATCTATCTATGCACGTGGCCCTTATAATTTTATACATCTCTGCTCCAGTCACATAGTGGTAATGTCAACAAACTGGAAATCAAGCTAATTCAAACTCCAATATGTTAGATGGTGAAATTTGAATTCAATAAATATATGGAAATAAAAAGGCTGGCCTATTGTTGGCTGTGTAACCACTATCAATTGCTGTTAAATACACCTGGCTGACAAGTATCCATCAGAGTTGGAAAACCTTGGTCTTTAATTGGTTTGGTCTACCTGTGACTCCAGATTGCCAGCAATGTGATTCACTTTTAACCATTAGTGATGGGCAATATGCTGGCCTCGGCAGCAATACACTCATACCGTGAATGAACAAAATAGTACCAGGCAATCTAAAAAGTTAAATCGAAAAGGTTTTGCGATTTTTAACTTCCTGGTGGATACTTCAATTTGATTAGCTGTCAAATCGCTTCAACTTGACTCGACATTTAAACAGCAGCAGGTAAAGGGAAAATTCCTGCCACATAGATTGCTAGATGTCAGACTTTGTTGGCAATGAAAGCAGGCAGACTCACTGATTTATCACGAAATTTACCAAATACTGAGAAAATTTATTATTTTGAAGGTGCAGCCATTCTGCCTTATCCCTGATTGCTCTTTGAAAAATAACTTATTGGAGACAAAAAGATGTCTAGATGTCTGTCCAAGGTGACACTTATTGGTCTAATATTCACTGATGTGCAAACTGAGTTTTCCCTGCTGTAAGTTGTATGATTACTAGTTCTGTTTCCATCCTCTTTTAATACTGAGCCTGAATAGGTCACAAATGATGCAGATCACTGTGTAGACCACTCCCTCTTTCCTTGGTTCACAATTTTTTAAATTTCAAAAATATACTTTATTCATAAAAACACCTTTGTGTACATACATAATCACTGAAATAGTTCAGTTTTGTACAGGAGTATATGGAGAAACGAAAACATTGGAGTTTGACTTTATCTAGCAAACAAACCAAAGACATTTCTAACTTATACATGACTGTAATATATTTGGGGCACTGGGAGTATCCGATAACTAAATGGACCCCAGTTTAACTTCAGCAGAAAGATGTTAGATGATCGTTTTTCTCCACTGCGCCTTGGCAGCAGCTGCCCCAAGTTTTAGTGCGTCCAGTAGTCCTGGACCTTAGAATGTGTCAGTCTGCAATTCTGGGTCAAGGTCAACTCCTTGCTCTGGAAGACCAATAAGTTTCGGGCAGACCAAAGAGCATCTTTCACTGAGGTGATGGTCCTCCAGGTACAATGTTTGTCTCTGCATCGTCCTACAGAACAGACCATATAGGACAGTGTTCTGCATCACAGATCTGCTCGGAATGAACCTCGAACATAGTTTTCTCATGCCACTGTTGATTGGTCAACTGTCACCTCATACACAACTATCAGGTCAGATCAATTAGTAACACAGCCATTCACCTGTCAAAATGTTGTGAGCTTAAGTCCCACTCTCAGATCTAAGTGCACAATCTTGATCAACAATTCAGTGCAACACTGAGGGAAAGATGTATTGTTGGAGAGGCCATATTATGAACAAGATGTTTAACTACCTGATTCAAGTTGTCATAAAACATCCTATACAATGTTTCTTCATCAGGTATAAAGAAGTGAACTGACCATTCATCACACATGTGTGTGGATCATTGCTGTATGCATGTTACGTGACATGTTTACTTACATACTTCATAGAGTCATACAGCTAGGAAGCAGACCTTTCGGTCTAACCAGTCTATACTGAACATAACCCCAAACTTAACTAGTCCCACCTACCTGCTCCTGGCCCAAATTCCTTCAAACCCTTCGTTTTCATGTAATTAACGAAGAGGTTTTTTAAACATTGTTTTTTATCCACATCCACCATTTCCTCAGGATGTTTATTCCATTTTACCCTCTGCATAAAAGATGTGCCCCTCAAGTCTTTTTAAAATCTTTCTTCTCTCACCTTAAACAGCCTGGGGAAAAGACAACTACTCTACCTACACCCCT
Source organism: Chiloscyllium punctatum (assembly GCF_047496795.1). NCBI lineage: Eukaryota > Metazoa > Chordata > Chondrichthyes > Orectolobiformes > Hemiscylliidae > Chiloscyllium > Chiloscyllium punctatum. Next base: position 24,996,189 of record NC_092763.1, read on the forward strand.
CATTATTTTGTAAACATATAAGATCACGTCTCAACCTCCTACACTCCAGTGAAAAAGTCCCAGCCCATCGAGCCTTTTTTTCATAACTCCAACTTTCCATACTTGGCAACAACCTAGTAAATCTCTTCTGACCCTCTCCAGCTTAACAATATCCTTCCCATAACTGCGCATTAAGAACTGGCCACAGTATTCCAGAACAGGCCTCACCAATATTCTGTACAACCTCAACATCACTTCCCAACTCCTATACTCAAAGGACTGAGCAATGAAAGCAAGCGTGCTAAATGCCTTTTTAACGACTCCATCCATATGTGACCCAAACTCCAAAGAATTATGTACCTGAATCCCTAGGTCTCTCTGTTCTACACTAAAGAAGAAATCTAACATGTTCGAAAATGGCTATTTTAGTCACAAACCACATACAACCAGCCTTTTTCATTTTCTATTCACTTTCTCTTCTGCATGTGACTTTTCCTGACTGCTTCCATTTCAGTCAAGATCATCAAGTAAAGTTGTAACTCTGACCTTCATGTCTGCAGTTTAGTGAATATGATAATGGAGTGCAGAAAAGGCTCTTACACTGCATTAATGCCTGTGAGATGCACAAACAGAGCACTAATCGGATTGGCTGACCTTGCCTCGGCAAGCAGGATATATGGTTGATTAAAGGGATTACCCTTCACGTTCTGAGGAAAATGTCACTTAAAGCACACAATACCACAACTGCCACTTTTAAACAGAATTTGGGCTGTTTAGACTGCTAGAGAAAGCCTGCAGAGCCTACACTGAAATCTGTCATGCCTGCCTAATGTGAGAAGCATTCAGGCTTTGCTGACAGAAGAAAGCTAGCAGACTCACTGATCTTTAGCGGAAATTACTAGGTATTGAGGAAATTTAATGTTGCCACTTTTGTTTTTATTTTCCCATTGATTGAAGATGCAGCGATTTTGCCTTGTCCCTGATTGTTTTTGGAGAAAGACTTTGCAGAAAAGCTACACAGACAGTGGTCCATCAATCCATTTTATCAATACTGGTTCTTTACTGGTACAATTCAAAATTAATCCACTGTCCCAGTCTCACCAGAAAGCCCCTTACCTTCAAATACATTGCAAGGTTTCCTTAATGTGCAACTGCCTCTGCTCAAGTCAAAATAGCACGAGCATTTCAAGTCTCTCCCAGTAATTACAGTTTTCCACCTAAGCATTATTCTAACATTTACTTGATTGTAACAATAAACTTCGATCCTTCTCACAATGTTCATCATCAGCAGATGGTCTAATTTTTCAAGGTCCATCAGAATTTACGATTCAAAGAGGGTCCTAGGTTAACAAAATAATTGAATTAAATGGTAATAACTCAATCAGCTTTGGCAGAGGAAATGGTGAATAACAATATATAGCCAAATAAATCCCAGTATTCTCTATCAAAGAGGGTTGTAGAGGCCGCATCACTGTATATCCAAGAAAGAGACTGATAATTTTTGTAAATGTTAAAGGCATCAAGGTATATGAACAGAAAGTGGGAATACCCAATGACTGCATCAGCCATGATCATACTGACTGGCAATACAGGCTTGAAGGGCCAAAATTGACCACTTCTGCTCCTAGTTTCTGTACACAACTCCTAGTTTAATAGGAGAAAGTGAGGACTGCAGATGCTGGAGATCACAGCTGAAAATGTGTGTTGCTGGAAAAGCGCAGGTCAGGCAGCATCCAAGGAACAGGAGAATCGACGATTCGGGCATGAGCCCTTCTTCAGGAATTCCTGAAGAACTTAACAACTTATACTAACACAGATAAGGGGTCTTGTGGCACAGTGGACAGCATACCTACCTCTGTGCCAGAAGCTCTAGGTTCAAGGGCCACCTCAGGATTCGAGGTCATAGAATGTGTTTTATAAAGTGGCCAAACAGACTGATTAGTAAATCTGCAATTCCTTCCAATATACCCATGGCAGGTGGTAAATATGAGAGTTTCTGAGTTGGCTAAAACCATGTGGTAGCTGGACCTCTTCATATTAAAGGTCGCCACTCACAAGTTCTTGCTATAAGCAAGCATCTTCTTCATTATGAGGGACTACATAGTTGTTAGCACTGTTGCCTCATAGCACTAGGGACCCCGGTTTGATTCCAGCCTCGGGCGATTGTCTGTTTGGAGTTTGCATAGTCTCCCAGTTTCATCCCACAATCCAAAGATGTACAGATTAGGTGAATTGGCCATGTTAAATTATCCACAGTATTGGTTAGGTGCATTGGTCAGGGATAATTGTAGAATAATAGGGGAATGGATCTGGATGGGTTACTCTTCGGAGGGTCAGAACGGGCTTGTTGGGCCAAATAGCCTGTTTCCACACTGTAGGGATTCTATGATAATAGGTCCAGTTATGTGTCACAATGAATTAGGTGCTATACCTGCACACCAATGAAAAGCATGGTGTGGTGGCTCCCTAAAGATTACATTTTCAACTGACAAAGAAAAAAAATTACTTCATTTACTTAGCATCCTTCATGAGCTTCTGCCACTCAAACTATTTTACAGCTAAGGAAATGCAGTTGTGTGTAGCCACGTTGTAATGTGGAAGAACGTAGCAGCCAGTTTATGTATTCTTGCATCATCAGAACAATTTACACAAACAAATAAAAAATCAAAGTAATGGAAGATTTTCAGTTGAAACAGACAGTATGCCCACATATTATTTTGTCTGCAAATATCAGAACTGTCTACTCAGTCAAGCTCATATTCCTCTTGAAGGGGTTATGCTGAAATGTTGACTCTCCTGATCATCAGCTGCCTTACCTGCTGTGCTTATCCAGCACCACATTTTGAGTTCAAGCTCACAGCATGGTGTATTGTATATCAATAAATAGTGTATTGATATTTAGGACATGAAAGTGCATCACACTATGAGCCTGACTGACAGGTAGGCTTTCTACTTTGTAGCTGGAAAGAACAGGGACACATACTGCACCAAATTCAAGAAAATAGGTGAGAGCCATTCTTTGTTTCATTTATCAGGATAGTGCCTTAATCGATCAAAGTTGACTTGCCTGGTTAAAATGTTAAAACTAAGCTTGGCAGTTAAAAGCCAACCATCATTAAGTTGTCCATCCACCTGGTTAACTTCTCTACCAGTCATAAGCCAGTTAACAACCCATCAGCACTCTCTGCTCTAACCTTATAAATGTCACATACCCTTTACTTGGCTAATTCTTCTTAAGTACCCTGAAAATTGCAAAACTATCATAAGACATGCCATTTTTCAGCAGTACAAGTTCTGTACTACCAAATGACTATTTGTAACACTGTGACATACAACTGAGTAGAGGTAGGGAACTTTAACATAAGCTTTATCGTAAATTAATGACAAACATCAGACACAAGTGAAGAACATGCAGGGTACAAACCCATCACTATCCTTTACTGGTTTGTGAATTGTGATTCACTAGGAAGATCAAAAGAGTTTGCACATTGATAAGATTTCTGCATTTTTCCTAAATTTAGGGCTTTCCAACATGATTTGTGTAAGTAAAAGAAAAGAATCACTATCAATGGAAGCACCAATTGCTACTGGTTAAATTAGCATGTCAGGACCAGTATGTCTGGAAATGTTTCAGTGGGACGTTTTCCTCACTCTGAAAAGATTGGTAAAAGGCATTGATGACGCATGGTAGGTTCATTCAGAAAGTAAAGAGGCATGGGATACAGGGAAATTTGGCTATCTGGATACAGAATTGGCTGGCCCATAGAAGACAGAGGGTAAAGGGAAAGAATGCAGCCTGGAGCTCGGTGACCAGTGGTGTTCAACAGGTCTGCTCTTTGCGATTTTTATAAATGATTTGGATGAGAAAGTAGAAGGGTGGATTAATAAGTTTGACGATCACACACAAAGGTTGGTGAAGTGGTGGATAGTGTGGAGGGCTGTTGTAGGTTGCAACGGATGCAGAGCTGGGCTGAGAAGTGGCAAGTGGAGTTCAACCTGGTAAGTATGAAGTGATTCATTTTGGAAGGTCGAATTCAAATGCAAATTACAGAGTTGAAGGCAGGATTTTTGGCAGTGTGGAGGGATCTTGGGATCCATGTCTATAGATCCCTCCAAGTTGTCACCCAAATTAATAGGGTTATTAAGGAGGATTATGGTATGTTGGCTTTCATTAGCAGGAGGATTCAGTTTAAGAGCCCCAAGGTTATACTGCAGTTCTATAGAGCCCTGGTTAGACCACACTTGGAATATTGTGTTCAGTTCTGTTCGCCTCATTGTAGGAAAGACATAGAAGCATTGGAGAGGGTGCAGAGGAGATTTACTGGAAGGCTGCCTGAACTGGAGGGCATATTTTATGAAGCAAGGTTGAGGGAGCGAGGGCTTTTTGCATGGGAATGAATAAGGATGAGAGGTGACTTCATAGAGGTGTACAAGATTATGAGAAGCATAGATAGCCAGAGAATGGACAGTCAGAGACTTTTTCCCAGGGTGGAAATGGCTATCACGAGGGACCATAAATTTAAGGTGATTGGAGGAAGGTTTGGGGAGATGTCAGAGGTAGGTTCTTTTCACAGAGAATGATGGGTGTGTGGACTGTACTGTCAGCACTGGTAGTAGAGTCAGATATGTTATGGACATTTAAGTGACTCTTGGATCGGCACATGGATGATCGTAAAATGAAGGGTATGTACATTAGCTTGATCTTAGAGTAGGACAAGAGGTTGGCACAACATCAAGGGCCAAAAAGCCTGTACTGTGCTGTACTGTTCTATGTTCTATGAGACTGCACTTAGAAATCTGCCTACAATTCTGGCCTCTTTGCGTAAGGATGATATACTTGAATTGAAAGTAGTTGAGAGAATGTTTGTTAGGTTAACTCGTGGGCTTTCAAGATTCAGCAGGTTGGGTCTTTACTGACTTTAGAAGAATGATGGGTGATTTATTAGTACATACAAGATTCTGATGAAGTTGAAGAGGGTAGATGCTAGCAAGATGTTTTTCCTGGTGAGGGAATCTAGAAATTGGGAATTCAGAAATAGGGTCTCCTAATTATGATAGAGATGAGGATGAGGGTTGTTAATCTATGGGACCCTCTTCCACAGAGGCCAGTGGAGGTTGGATTATTGAATATTTTCAAGGCTTAATTAGACAGATGTTTGAACTATAGGTAGTCAAGAGTTATGGGGTAAGAAGCAGGCAAGTTGAGCTGGGATCAAGATCAGATCAGCTACCAGATTCATGGTGGTATAGCAGGTTTGAGGGGCCATATAGCCAATTTCAACTCTCACTGCTTCTTAACTTATTCCAGGTTGTTATTGCTCACCACAGACTTAAGATCCTGCTTAATGCTCTGTGGTTCCAGGTTCAAACTCCACCATGGCGGAATGGTGGAATTCATAAAAAGAATGCTGGAATTAAAAGATTAACAATATCCATGAAACTACTGTTGATTATCTGATTCACTGATGTCCTTCCCTGGTCTGGCCTACAAGCTGTTCCAAACGAAGATTTTGCAATTCCAACTTGAAAAACTGAGTCATACGGGCATCCGACAGAGATGCAGGATAAAAGCTCGGACAGTAATTAATTATGCCCACTGGCATTGACTGGGACCAGTCAATGCAATAAAGATCGTGCTTACTGGGATTTCTGAAACAGCATGTGGCTAACACAAACACAAGGGACTGAAACAGACTTTTTTTTTCTCTCTAGGTTGTCAGCACCCTTTGTGGAGACCTCAAGCAGGTTGCAGTATTAGGAAACATGCATCTGCACTAGAGCGAGTAATCTCTTATTTGTATGGAATTTATAACCTCCTCAGAACATTCCACAGCCAGTTGTTTTTTTTTTGACATGTAGTTACTATTATTAAGCACCAAACAAGCATCCATGATGTGTACAGTAAGGACCCACCAACAGTCAGTCAATGATAAAAACAACAAAGAATGTGCATGCTGGAAACAAAAACAGAAATTGCTGGTAAAGCTCAGCAGGTCTGGCAGCATCTGTGGAGAGAAAGCAGAGTTAACATTTTGGGACCAGTGACCCTGCTTCAGAACAGTCAATAATCATTATATTTGGCAATGGTGTTCAATGAAGTACAAATGGCCCTTAGAAAGCTGGGGGAATGAAGACTCAGGAGGAAGGTACTGTCCTGAAACATTAACTGTTTCTCTCTCCATAATTGGAACTGGATTTCCAATCACCCGTTGGAGTGAGGGACACTTTTGAAGTAAAGTTGTTGGATAGTGTTTCAGTCTTCTAATGTCCCTATGACACTGCAATTTTTAAATGGAAGGTTCAGATCTGTAATTAAGTTGCTGGCAATCTCATTGATGAGTTTCTTAATGGGCTGAAGAGGGATACATAATACTTTTATAGGTAAGAATGGAACCAGGTCCAGTTTGGAGTAAGTCAGTTAACAACTGGCAGGTGAGCAGCAAGGATTATGGCCACACATTAAAAAATCCATAAGGAAATGGATAGTCAAATTGAGGTTCTCATGTGGACGCTCAAAGTTGCCATCATTTAATCAGAACAATTGAGTACCTAATGAGTGAAGAGTTGGGCTATTATTTGGTTCATGAGGCTGCTCGTTCTCTGCTTTCCTTGCTGCTTCATTCTGAAAAGCTTTTGCTGCCATCATTCCAGTTATTCTTTGAGGATCATCTTCCAGAGGAGGTTCCTGCCTTCAGGAAGCACCCAGCACCATATCTGGATGTTAAACTCATTTTTGGCTCAAAGAGGACCTTTTCACCTCAAAATCATATTGTATCACTGACAAATCACAGAATCAAGACCCAGAAATGAACTGGACTTCCAAATTCATGATTGAAAATCCAGCTGGTGATGTCTAAATCTCTTAGCATCTCTAGCAATTTGTGTTTTTATACCTGAAAAAACTATCTTCTCTTTTTCAAATAATGTCAGGCAATTTTTTTTAAACACCCAGTGAAGTAGGAGACATGCCCGGGTTCAACACTTCATTCAAAGAGCAGTACTCCCAAAAATGCAGTGCAATGACGGGTTGAACATTTCTAGCTCTGTGCTAACGAGCTTGAAGAAAAGGTGGTGGGAGAGTGAGAGTGAGTGTGTGTGAATGAGAGAGAGAGAGAAAATAGTGGGGGAACCACATTGGAATCACTTCCTGATGGTTTCCTGCCGTGAAGGATGTTTACTTGGGGTGGTTGGGCAGAGGCTTGGATCAGCTGACCACTCCAGAGTGCTTATTTACATGGAGCTAAATTAATAAGGTTACCAGCATTTTTCCATTGACAGGATAGCAGCCTGCCATGCACAAACTGTCAACTCACTGAAGGCAGCCTGCCTGACACATTTCTTGGGAACACTGGAGCTGGAGGCTCTATTCAGTGGGGAAGATGCCATGTTAACAAATGGCCACAAGTGTGGTTGTGCCAGTCACAGTGTGGACTGTTCCCTTCCATCAGCACTATGTTTTTGGTACTAGTTTATTCTTTTGTGGGATATGGGCCAGGAAAGGCCAGCATTTGTTGGTCATCACAACACTCTTGAACTGATTGACTCTTAATTTGTCTTTGAAATGGCCTAGAGAGACAACAAACTACTGCAGATCCAGAATTGCACGTAGGTCAGACCTGCTAACGATAGCAGATTTATTTCCCTAAATGGACATTCGCAGGCTAGATGGGGTTGTACACTGATAACTTAAAATTTAAGGTCACAACGGTAGAGTCTACCTTTATATTCCGGATTAATTAACCAGATTTGAAGTCTACTAGCTACAATGGTGACTAAGAACTTTAAAACCCCAAAGCATTAACTTGGATTACTAGTCCAGCATATTATTACTGTCTTCATACGTTCCAATTGTGGTTAGTGATGGGGAATGGAGAAACACTTACACTCCCTTCTGGCACAGATACAGGATTGGTTAATTGGCAGAAGGCAGAGAGTGGGACAAAGGGGTCTTTTGCAGGATGACAGCTAGTGACTCGGAGGTCCACAGGGGTCAATGTTGAGACCACAGTTATTCACATTATACATTAGCAATCTGAACAAAGGAACTGAAGGCACTGTTACTCAGTTTGCAGATAACACAAGGATAGGTGGATGGACAGCTGGTGTTGAAGAAGTGGGGGAGGCTGCAGAAGGACTTGGACAGGCTAGGAGTGTGTGCAAAGAACTGGTAGATACACTACAATGTGGGGAAGTGTGAGGTTATGCACTTTGACAGGAAGAATAGAGACACTAACTAATTTCTAACAAGGAAATGCTTTGAAAATCTAAAGCATAAAGGAACTTAGGAGTCCTAGCTAACAATCCCCTATGGTTAACATACAGGTTCAGCTGGCATTTAGGAAGACAAGTGCAATGTTAGCATTCATTTCTTGTGGGCCAGAATACAAGAGATGTACTGCTGAGGCAGTATAAGGCTCTGGTTAGATCACATTTGGAATATTGTGAGCAGTTGGGTCCCATATCGGAGGAAGGAGGTGCTGACATTGGAGGAGATTTACAAGAATGATCCTGGTGATGAAGAGCTTGTCATATGAGGAACAGTTGAGCACACTGAGCCTCTGCCTGATGGAGTTAGAAGGATTGAGATTGGTGGAAATCTGACTGAAACTTACAGAACACAGAGGTTATTTAGAGTGGGTATGCAGAAGATATTTCCACCAGGAGGAGAGACTAGCATCCAAGGGTACAGCCTCAGAGTGAAGGGACGAGTTGAAGAGGAATGTCTTCAGCCAGAGGGTGGTGAATCTGTGAAACTCTGCTTCCACAACATTCTGCAGCCACGAGTCGTTGAGTGTACTTCAGACAGATATGGACAGTAAGGGGATCAAGGGTTATGGGGATAAGGCAGAAGAATGAGGCTGAAAAATATTTTCATCATGAACAAATGATAGACCACACTTGATGAGCTGAATAATTTAAATTGTGGTCCTTTATCCTATGGTCTGACTTTCTTTCACTTTCCCCAGTAGAACTGCCAAGGTATTAGAATTACTGGCTAGTGGTGTCGAAAGCCTGCTCATCATTCTTAATACAGCAGCAACTGAGGCCATGTTCAAGTCCCGAAGTCAGTGGGAAAATCCTGCCCGGAAAGTCAGACTAAGATTACATGTACAAGTCTTGAACCAATTACCTATTGCTGAAAATTTTGCCAACCGAGTCAAGCTGACACTTCAGTTATAACAAGTCCATGTTTTACTGTACTTGCAGTATAACCAATTGTTTTCGCGTGTCATAGTCCAATATTTACTGATTTTCAAGCCAAAACTTTTTTCCAGGCTAGTTCTGCTTTACTAGAATGCTTAGCACTTTGAGCAATTTGCAGTCAATGTCAACAGGGAACAGAGAAGGTTACCACCTTTACACAGAAAGGAAAAGGAAATCCAAAGTCATTTTTTCGCACATCTCTAACCAGACTGACTTATCAGGAGAATTAGCAGTGCCAGGGTAATTGGTCAATTGTTTGCTTTCTCGGGTGGAGAATGGTATCGTTTTATGGAAAGAAAGAATCTTAATAGGGTAGCAAAATATGTCTGCAGAAATTGGAGGTGCAGTTAAATTATTTTGCCATCATTCTATTGTTTTTCCCAGGGAGGACTTACTTGCTCCATTTCTTTTACCACAACAAGTTCTGATCCACTACACTGCATCCATTAACTTGCAAATCAAAACTGGATAAGATCCAGGACTCAGCAATCTGAGGTCATATGGAAAGAGACCAATGTCAGGGTGGCAATAAATTGTACTCAATGAATTGCATGATGGAGTAGCAGTGTGTGGATACATCTACTTCCAGACTTTTCCAAAATGATTGGCAAAACTAAATTAGCAAACGAGAAGCTCAGAATAATATTCATTCAGTTACACACATTTTAAAGACCAGCTTGCGAGTAGCCTACCTCGAAGGGAAATGCATATAGACAGCCTGCAAACTCCATATCCTAGCAGTCTCTGTATCAATCCTTCGACTGGAGATAACCTAGGGCTAGAACACATCTTTCCCTACCATTCATTGAAGTGCTAAGCCTGCTTGGTGAATGTATTATGGGTATTCAGACAGGCAGAAGTATGAAGGGTACATGGCGTTAAAGTTGAGTGCTCTCCAGGGCTGTGGGGTTATCTATAGATTCAATAACAAAACAAATTCATAACAAAACAAACGTGACTGAAACAGCATTACTGCAGCTGTCATCTTCTGACTTTTCCTCAACTCTCAACCCACACTGGAGATCAATCTTTCAATCAGCATGATCCTGTTTACCTAATACACTTCCCAAATGATACTGCTCAAACTTCCAGGATATCAAGTTGCTAGGTCTTGGTAAACTTCCTTTCAGTTGCTAGTTTGAGGGAGTTAGTTGTGAAAGCATACAATCAAATAAATGCTAAAATAGGAAAACCGTGATAATAAAGCACATATTTTATGCTGCACAGCTGACCACAAGTTCCAGTCAAATGGGCATGATTGAATAATTTCCCCTAACAATCATGCCCGAGACTATGTGACCGTAATTCACTTGCTCTACATCATTTTCATCATGTAACTATCCTCCATTCACTGAAATTATTCAGAGAGCTAATCCTGCTGTAATCAGAACACTGCTGTTTAAAATCATGAGTTCAAAAGCTCCCAGAATAAAACCTCATATCACACCCAGCCTCCAACACATTAGGTGATACAATGATATCAATCTTCAATCTGTACTATGTAAATTGACCTCACCTGACCATCAAGTAACCAACATTAAAGGAAAGAACTTGGTGACGAGCATTCCATCATGATAACCGGGATGATGGAGAAGCTAAAGGAGACTTGGCACCACAAATGAGTGTCCTAGCCCAGCAACAGTGTCCCAGGGAAGGAGTGAGAAACAGAGTCATAGAGGTGCACAGCACAGAAACAGACCCTTTGGTCCAACGGGTCAATGCCGACTAGATATCCCAACGCAATCTAGTCCCACCTGCCAGCACCTGGCCCATATCCCTCCAAACCCTTCCTATTCATATACCCATCCAGATGCCTTTTAAATGTTGCAATTGTACTAGTCTCCACCACTTCCTCTGGCAGCTCATTCCATACACGTACCACCCTCTGTGTGAAAAAGATGCCCCTTAGGTCTCTTTTATATCTTTCCCCACTCACCCTAAATCTATGCCCTCTAGTTTTTGTCTCCCCCACCCCAGGGAAAAGATTTTGTCTATTTATCCTATCCATGCCCCTCATGATTTTATAAACCTCTATAAGGTCACCCCTCAGCCTCAGACGCTCCAGGGAAAACAGCCCCAGCCTATTCAACCTCTCCTGATAGCTCAAATCGTCCAACCCTGGCAACATCCTTGTAAATCTTTTCTGTACCCTTTCAAGTTTCACAACAACTTTCCGATAGGAAGGAGACCAGAATTACACACAATATTCCAATAGTGGCCTAACCAATGTCCTGTCTAGCTGCAGCATGACCTCTTAATTTCTATAGAGTTAGGTGGGGAACAAGAGGGGCAGCAGCCATCAGCTGTTCATGCTTTGGTAATGTAACTGGAAATAAATCCATAGACGCTTTAAAGAACAGGAATATTGGAATTAGAAAGCTTAAGAAAACAGGCATAAATTGCCGAAAGCATAATATGATATAAAACCAGTTTTATGAACTAACCCAGCAAAAAAGCCTTGATAATTTAATCATTCTGACACAGAACATTAATTTACAGTAACTGAATTACCTCTGCAGCTGGTTACTCTTAAACATCTTGGATTGAGTTTCTTTAAAATTTTGTTATAAGAACATTCAGCCCGCTTGAGCTTGTTCTATAATTCAATTTGATATGGTTGATCTGCACATTAATTCCATTTACCTGCTTTGGTTTCACATCCTTTAACAGCCTTGCCTGAGAAAATTCATGAATTACTTAATTAGATTGGGAAAGTCACCTTGCTGAGTAATGTTTGCAATTGGTAACTGAGCTTTTCATAGCGAACAATGAAGGTGTTTCAATTTCCTATAATCATAGAATTGGGAAAAGTACATGGTGTATACTAGACAGAAAATTGAGCTGTCTATTCTCACCCAGTTTTCCTAGATCTGTCCATTTCCCAAATCCTTTTCAATCAATGATCACTTCCTATTTAGACTACACCTCAACTATATATTGCTGTGGAACATTCCATGTCTGACTAAATCACTGTGTGAAAACATTTCTTTTCCTTACATCTTTCAGGTGATCCTCAGTCTCTGCTCCCATCACTAATCCACCAACCAATATCTTTCACTGTTTACCCGTTCAAAACCCCGAAGATCAGGAAAGCTTCTACATGCCTTTCAAGTTAACTCTTGATTAGGATGCCCAGAGATCCTAGTTTTGCTGGGACAGTCTCCATGAGCATGAAATTAGATTAGATTAGATTAGATTACTTACAGTGTGGAAACAGGCCCTTCGGCCCAACAAGTCCACACCGCCCCGCCGAAGCGTAACCCACCCATACCCCTACCCCTACATCAACATCTACATCTACCCCTTACCTAACACTACGGGCAATTTAGCATGGCCAATTCACCTGGCCTGCACATCTTTGGAGTGTGGGAGGAAACCGGAGCACCCGGAGGAAACCCACGCAGACACGGGGAGAACGTGCAAACTCCACACAGTCAGTCGCCTGAGGCGGGAATTGAACCCGGGTCTCTGGCGCTGTGAGGCAGCAGTGCTAACCACTGTGCCACCGTGCCGCCCAAATGTCCCGGTAATCACCCAAAAATAAAATTCATAAGTCCAGGTGTTTACCTTATCCTTTTTTTGTGAAATATTAACAGAGTTGTGGGGGCTGGCAAGAAGGAAATTTTGAGTGAAATTTTGTCTTTCTTCCTGTTAGCACCAAGCACATAGCAATACATGTAGTAGGCTTGTATCTCTCCACCACTGCTTTGACATCTTCAAGGGAGTTGTCATGATATTTGTGATGGCTCTAATGCTGATGATGATTTACAAATGATCTACAGAATAGCTACGCTGACGTTGCTTGGACATATTCTGGGAGATGTTGTTGCATGACCATCCACCTTCACTGCGCTACCCAGACTTTTGCCATTCGTCGTCCAAAATCCCAATTGTGCTGGGGCCACGTTTTCACATGGCTTTTCTGTTTCCTGATTTTGATGCTTGAAAATTCGGTTACCCTACCTTCTTCACTGTAAAGTGATGCTTTTGTTCTGCCTTAGCAGGGTGGAGCCTACTGAGTCTGACACGATTGTATCTTTTTCTACAACTGTGTTCTTCATGGTTGTTACTGACTTAGTATCACTTTTATTTATTATTTACTTGCAAGTATTCTCAAATAAAAAATACAGTACAGCATGGTGGTTCAGTGGTTAGCATAACTGTCTTCACAGCACCAGGGAGCTGGGTTCGATTCCAGCCTTGGACTGTGTGGTGTTTGCACATTCTCCCTGCGTCTGCATGGGTTTCCTCCCACGGCCCAAAGGTGTGCAGGTTAGGTGAATTGGCCATGCTAAATTGTCCATAGGGTTCAGGGATATGTAGGTTTGGTGCATTAGTTAGAGTAGAGTAATTTGATAGGGGAATGAATCTGGGCGGGTTACTCTTCGGAGGTTCAGTGTCAACCTTTGGGCCCAATGGCGTGTTTCCATACTGTAAGGATTCTATGATCTGTATCTGAATTCCCAATTCTTACATGCTACCAGAGAGTTTGGAAGGTTTCAGTTACAAAGAAAGGTGGGATAGCCTGGGACTTTTTCCACTGGCGCACAGGAGGTTGAGAAGCAATCTGATAGAAGCTTGTAAAATAATGAGAGATATTGATGGAGTTCATAGAGATGTACAGCATGGAAACAGACCCTTCTGTCCAACCCGTCCATGCCCACCAGATATCCCAACCCAATCTAGTTCCACCTGCCAGCACCTGGCCCATATCCCACCAAACCCTTCCTATTCATAAACCCTCTTCATTCCACACACGTACCACTCTCTGGGTGAAAACATTGCCCCGTAGGTCTCTTTTATATCTTTTTCCCTCTCACCCTAAACCTATGCCCTTTATCTCTGGACTCCCCGACCCCAGGGAAAAGAAAGACTTTGCTTATTTACCTATCCATGCCCCTCATAATTTTGTAAACCTCTATAAGGTCACCTCTCAGCCTCCGACGCTCCAGGGAAAACAGACCCAGCCTGTTCAACTTCTCCCTACAGCTCAAATCCTCCAACCCTGGCAACATCCTTGTAAATCTTTTCTGAACCCTTTCATGTTTCACAACATCTTTCAGATAGGAAGGAGACCAAAATTGCATGCAATATTCCAACAGTGGCCCAACCAATGTCCTGTACAGCCGCAACATGACCTCCCAACTCCTGTACGCAATACTCTGACCAATAAAGGAAAGCATACCAAACGCCTTCTTCACTATCCTATCTACCTGCGACTCTACTTTTAAGGAGCTATGAACCTTCACTCCAATGCCTCTTTGTTCAGCAACACTCATGAAAATCTCAATACCATTAAGTGCATTAGTTCTGCTAAGATTTGCTCACCCAAATTGCAGCACCTCACATTTATCTGAATTAAACTCTATCTGCCACTCCTCAGCCCATTGGCCCATCTGATCAAGATCCCGTTGTAATCTGAGGCAGCCTTCTTCGCTTTCCACTACACCTCCAATTTTACTGTCAACTGCAAACTTACTAACTATACCTCTTAAGCTCACATATAAATCATTTATATAAATGATGAAAAAAAGTGGACCCAGCACCGATCCTTGTGGCACTCCACTGGTCACAGGCCTCCAGTCTGAAAAACAACCTTCCACCACCACGTCCTGTCTTCTACCTTTGAGCCAATTCTGTATCCAAATGCTAGTTCTCCCTGTACTCTGTGAGATCTAACCTTGCTAATCAGTCTCCCACGGGGAACCTTGTCAAACGCCTTGCTGAAGTTCACATAGATCACATCTACCGCTCTGCCCTCATCAATCCTGTTATTTCCTCAAAACACTCAATCAAGTTTGTGAGACATGATTTCCCATGCACAAAGCCATGTTGACTATCCCTAATCAGTCCTTGCCTTTCCAAATACATGTACATCCTGTCCCCTCAGGATTCCCTCCAACAACTTGCCCACCACCGAGGTCAGGCTCACTGGTCTATAGTTCCCTGGCTTGTCCTTACCATTCTTCTTAAACAGTGGCACCACGTTAGCCAACCTCCAGTCCTCCGGCACCTCACCTGTGACTATCGATGATACAAATATCTCAGCAAGAGGCCCAGCAATCACTTCTCTAGCTTCCCAGAGTTCTCGGGTACATTTGATCAGGTCCTGGGGATTTATCCATCTTTACCCGTTTCAAGACATTCAGTACTTTCTCCTCTGTAATATGGACATTTTGCAAGATGTCACCATCTATTTCCCTACAGTATTTATCTTCCATATCCTTTTCCACAGTAATTACTGATGCAAAATACTCATTTAGTATCTCCCCCATTTTCTGCCGCTCCACACAAAGGCCGCCTTGCTGATCTTTGAGGGGCCCTATTCTCTCCATAGATACCCTTTTGTCCTTTATGTATTTGTAAAAACTCTTTGGACTCTCCTTAATTCTATTTGCCAAAGCTATCTCATGTTCCCTTTTTGCCCTCCTCATTTCCCTCTTAAGTAAACTCCGACTTCTTTTCTACTCTTCTAAGGATTCACTCGATTTATCCTGTCTATACCTTACATATGCTTCCTTCTTTTTCTTAACCAAACCCTCAGTTTCTTTAGTCATCCGGCATTCCTATACCTACCAGCCTTCCCTTTAATGGTAGTGGCTGTTTCCCTAGGGTCATGGATTTCAAGATTAGGGGGCACATGTTTAAGGTGAGAGGAGAGAGATTTAAAAAACACATAAGAGGCAAATTATTTTCACAGAAGGTGGTTCACGTGTGGAACGAACTTCCTAGATGCAGGGACAATTACAACGTTTAAAAGACATATAGGTAAATACGTGAATAGGAAAAGTTTGGAGAGAAATGGGCCAGGAACAGGCAGGTGGGACTAGTTTAGTTTAGGATTATGTTCGACATGGATGTGTTGGACCATGGGATCCGTTTCCTTGCTGGATGACTCAATGACTCTATGTTTTGTGTTTAACAAGACAGTATTAGGATTCAAAAAACCTACACTAAAATTCTGTTCTTTAAAACAACGTTCAGGCTTTGTTTTTGATTTTTTCCAAACACTCCAAACGTATATTGATCACGTTTGTATGACTCACAACAAAATAAGGATTTTGGCAACAGGTCAGTTTGCAGACCAATCAAAAGGGCAACTGTGCTTGAAAGTATTCCCAGTCATAAGGCTAGAGACTTCAATCACAAGGCACAATGGGTAGTAACAATGCAGCTGAAACAACGTCTGCATTCATTTCTCTGCAGCCTGACCCCAAGGGGCAATGAGGAATGGTGGGGATGCACAGAGACTTTGTTCAGAGGTAAACTCTCACTCTTATGCTATATGTTAGGAACTTCAGCCTGTCAGTTAAACTAGCAGAGATCTGACGAAGAGCAAAAGAAGAAAGATTTTGTATTTGTAGAAAGACAACTATACAGCACACTTTCAGTATGACACAGGAGCACCAGTTGAGAATTTGTGCTCTCAGTGGGACTTGAACCCATGATCTTCTGGCTGAGGTGAAAGTATTGCCACTCAGCGAAGACTGACAACCTAATATAGTCACTGTTTGTACTGCTGGAAACAGGACAGCCATTGTGCATATAGCAGTGTCCTACAAACAACAGGAGGTAAATTCTTATAGAATTTGCTGGTGTTGGTTAAGGGACAAAGTGGAGAGTACAACTTCCCGTGCTTTTTTGCATGTGAGTATCCAGAGTGTTATTCCAATTACTTGATCATGGCATATGATGATTTCAAGCCAGCACCTCTGATAATACAGTACTGAGGTTCCAACCTAAGTAATTCAAGGATAGGATCCGAATAACATCACCTGTCCTACAGAAATTGGCCTGGAGTTTCCAAAATTAAACATTCATTTTGGAACACAATTCTAAATAACCCAAGAAGAAAAATCACATAAGTGTTAAAAATGGCCTTTCTCTCTTCAGTTTACTTGAACAGTAATCAAAGTTTAGTCATGAAAATTTAGGAGATGCTGATTACTTCATTAAAGCAGCAAACATTCATCTGTTTAATTAGACATCTTTGTGGAGATCCATATCAATTTACAGTGCAAAAAAACTATTGAAGAGTCACAATGACAACCTATAACAAATTAGAATATTAGCACGAGTTTTACCAATAAAAACAGGATTTTAAAGTTGCTGGTATTAATTCATGGCCATAGGTAAGAGAGAAACATCACTATTTCTGGAACGTTAGTGGCCACTGAGATATATGACAGACAAAAGTAGAAATTGCTGGAAAAGCTTGGCAGGTCTGGCAGCATCTATGGAATGAAATCAGAGCTAACGTTTTAGGTCGAGTGACCCTTCTTTAGAACGTTCTGAGGAAGGGTCACTCGACCCAAAAATGTCAACTCTGATTTCTCTCCACAGATGGTGCCAGACCTGCTGAGCATTTCCAGCAATTTCTACTTTCGTCTTTGATTAACAGCATCTGCAATCCTTTTGGTTTTTATGAGATATGTGGCAGGGTTTATGACAGTTAAACTCATTAGTTTGTCTGAAAGTGTTGCAGTCAAATCAGAAGGACTGCATCTCACCACAATAATAATCAACAGTAGTCATAGACTCTTAACAGCATGGAAACAGACTCTTCAGTCCAATTAATCTTTGAAGACAATGTTCCCAAACTAAATGAGTCCCACTTACTGGAGTTCAGCCTATTTCTTTCCAACATTTCTTATTCATGCACTTATCCAAATAGCTTTTAAATGTTGCATCTGTACCTGCCTCCACGTCTGGCAGTTCATTCCATATATGAAACACTCTTTGTGTAAAAAGGTTGTCTATTATGTCCTTTTTAAATCTTTCTCCTCTCACCTTAAAAAAAAGACCCCTAGTTTTGAACTCCCATCCTAGGGAAAAAACCTTTGCTAGTCACCTTATCTATGCCTCTCATGAATTTATAAAACTCTAAGGTCACTCCACAGCCTCCTACTATAACATTTTCAGTGCGCCTCTGGATGAAGCACTGGTGGTGTAGCCCGCTTTCTATTTATGTGTCTGGGTTTCCTTGAGTTGGTGATGGCAATTCCTATGGTGGTTTCATTTCCTGTTCTTTTTCTCACCGGGTGGTAAATGGGATCCAAATTAACATTTGTTGATAGAGTTCTGGTTGGAATGCCATGCTTCTAGGAATTCTCGCGCGTGTCTCTGTTTGGCTTATCTAAGGAGGAATGTGTTTTCCCAGTTGAAGTAGTGTCCTTCCTCATCCATATGTAAGCATACTAGTGGGAGTGGGTCATGTCTTTTTGTGGCTAGTTGATTTCATGTATCCTGGTGGCTAGTTTTCTGCCTTGATTTGGAGATGCCGGTGTTGGACTGGGATGTACAAAGTTAAAAACCACACAACACCAGGTTAAAGTGCAACAGGTTTATTTGAAAGACTCCTTGGCATCATGGTAGCCCACAAACCCACTAATACACTAAAACAGCAGCTAATGAACTTGAAAGTCCCTATACAGACAACAAGCAAAACTAATGCCATTTACAAAATACCTAGCAAGAAATGTAACAAACACTACACTGGACAAACAGGCAGAAAACTAGCCACCAGGATAAATGAATATAAACTAGCCACAAAAAGACAACATCCACTCTCACTAATATCCTTACATACAGATGAGCAAGGACACCACTTCGACTGAGACAACACATCCATCCAAGGACAAGCCAAACAGAAACACACAAAAGAATTCCTAGAAACATGCCATTCCAACCGGAACTCTATCAACAAACACGTTTACTTGGATTGCATTTACCACCCCCTCAGAAAAAGAACGGGAAATGGCATCACCATAGGAAATGACATAAGTACAGGAAATGACATAACCACAAGAAATGACATCACCAACCCAAAGAAGCCCAAACATATAAATTGAAAGCAGGAAACATCAGCAGTGCTTCATCTGGAGGCCCACTGAAGATGTTACTTAGTATGGTGACAAAATGTCTGAAAATGAACCTTCCAGCTCAGCAAGCAAAACTACATCCAGAATGTCCTGCCTATAGCAGGGCAGCTAGATCTGTATTCTCAAAGAGGGCTCACTAACATCCTGTACAACCTCAACATGATATCCCAACTCCTATATGCAAAGGTCTGAGCAATGAAGGTAAGCAAGCTAAATGCCTTCTTAACCATCCTGTCCACCTGTTACAAATTTCAAAGAATTATGTGCAACATGTAAAAGCTCATTTTAGAACTCTGATGAGTGTTGTCTTATATAATGTCAATACAAATGCACAGTATTAACTATTTAAGTGCCTTAGAAATCTCATAGTCTGATTTAAACTCAAGTATTCCCAAACAAGCCTCTGGCATTTTTAAAATAAAAGAAAACTTAACTTTCATGTTGTTTCATGCAGTCTAACTAAACTTGGCTTGGGGACTGGGAGTAGGTAATGAAAGTAGTCACACAGATGGCTTAAACAGCATATCCTCTAACTCACTAGGAACAAAATGACACAAAAACACTAAGTACACATGCAGTTGATGCATCGCGGCCTTCAGACAACATCAAACTACATTCACCCTGAATACATTAAACGCTATGTAAAGGCACTTAAAACCCAATAGTGAGACAGCCACAGAAGGTGATATTCAAACAGGTCGTCAGAAACATGGTAACAGTAGTAGGTTTAAGGACAGTCTTAAAAGAGCAGCAGTTTGAAAAAGTTTCCACAGCATGGGGCTGAGGCCAGCATCACTCATTATGGAGCATTTAAAGTTAGGAATGTACTAAGAGAACGGAAATGGAGAAGTGCAGATATTTGGATGGGTTGTAGGGGTGATGATAATAACACAGATAGGAAGAGGCGAAAAGCTGGGAAATTTTGAAAATAATGAGATTTTAAAATTTGAGCCATTGGTAAACCAGGAGACAATGCAGGTCAATGTGGCATACCAATAGACTTCATCTAAATGTGTCACATTTTGTGAAAACGAACTAACAGCAATAACCGGCAATGTGAAAATAAAGAGAGTAGATTTTTCTTTAACTATTACCAGTGGAATGAATGGAATGAACACCAGATAAGTTTGATAAGCTACAGATGATACCCTTGAATACTTTCTAGACAACAGAGGTGAAAATTCACTGCAGATTCTCCAGGGATAGCATCTGGATATTGGAATGATTAATGTCAAATGACTTGAACTCTGATACGTGGGTGTTTCCCAGTCACTATGTTCCATTTTGAATGCCAACTTCAGAGTAACTTATGAGCCAGTTCATTTTAAACTAGACTACAAGTGAAAGATTCATGAGACATATATACTTTCATTAAAAATAGAAAACAAAAGCACATAAATTGGGAAAAGTGCAAAGAGTTAAAGTTGTCAGTATGTAATCACGTATTCAGAATAAGAACTATGATCATACAGATAGCTTCAACTAGAGGTTAGAAAGGATCAGGGCTCACAATTTCAAGTTGTGTAAAGCATAAACTATGACAGACAAGTGTGTTTTTATCATCACCTCAGATAATACTGGAACTATGGAACAAGCTTTTGGCTAACATTTTGACTCACTAAGTTCTTTTAACTAACAGTGGGACATATTTCTTGCTGGCTGGAATTACGTTATACAAGAGGTATGACAGAATCCTGACAGCATAGTGAGGCTAATTGGCCCATCATGCCTGCACTGACTCGGTAAATGAGCAATTCACTTGGTGTTATTTTTCTTGTAACCATCTCCATTCTTCCTTTTCAGGTAACAGTCTAATTCCCATTGATTCTTTGAGTGAGTCCTAACTGCCTCCAACGCTTCGATTGAACCTGCTTCCCCCACACTTTCAGGTTGTGTATTCCATATTCATAATTTTTTCACAGTGAATATTTCTCTCTCAAACCTTGGCTAATTGTTTTAAAATCTTCACCCTCTCATTCTTGATTCTTACACCAATGGGAACACAGATTTCCCTATCTGTTCCATTCAGGCCTCTCATGATTTATGAATACTTCTGCCATCAATCTATATTTTTCCAAGGAAATCAATCACACTTCCAAGTACCCCATTGCTGGAATCATTGTAAAGTCAGTTCTGCTATAATGCAGTAATTCCATTCTCATGCAATCCCATGTTATAAGAAAATCATGTAACAGCAACACCACTTAATCTAGTGGGGCCAGAATCGCATTATAACCAATACTTTCCCTAGAGTGTTGGAGGCTGAGAGGTGACCTTATAGAGGTTTATAAAATCATGAGGGGCATGGATAGGATAAATAGACAAGGTGTTTTCCCTGGGGTGGGCAGGTCCAGAACTAGAAGGCATAGGTTTAGGGTGAGAGGGAAAAGATATAAAAGGGATCCAAGGGGCAACCTGTTCACACAGAGGGTGGTGCGTGTATGGAATGTGCTGCCAGAGAAAGTGGTGGAGGCTGGTACAATTACAACTTTTAAAAAACATCTGGATGGCTACATGAATAGGAAAGATTTAGAGGGATATGGGCCAAGTGCTGGCAAATGGTTAGGATATCTGGTCGGCATGAACGAATTGGACCGAAGGGTCTGTTTCCGTGCTGTACATCTCTATGGCTCTATGCCTCTACCACATGCTTTAAACCTTTTTGCTTTACAAACAGTGTCCCCAGTTCCTTAATCATGTTATCTCAAATTCACATTAACGAAACATTCATTATAGCAGAACGACCTGTAGGTAAGTTCTGCATGATTTTAATCAAGGTCAGATTGAGCTACTGGACTAGATTTGGTCACCTAAAATTAGCTGAAGAGGAATTTCTCAGACTTCATCCTTCCCTTACATCTCTTCCAGATGATTATTTCGAGTGCGATGTAAACTACTTGTATTGTGGTACATAAGACATTAGAGTTGTAAGGTTTTCTGTCTGTTATTTGTGCATAACAACAGAAAGATAAGTGGCAAACTTTACAAAGCTTCATAAATAATTGTGCAGTTAGGTGGAAGAGTGAGAGTAACTGAGCTGCACCGGAAGTTAAGAACACTGACTTTCTGAAACCGTAAGACTTTCAATTTGTTTAATAGCCCATGAACTTTTTATTTAAAAGGATTAAAAAGGCAAGGTTACTAAGGATATTAAGAAAAAGTTATCCGGACTAGATTTCTGGGTCAAAAAGGGTGTACCATGAGGCAAAGTTGGGCCTACATCCAACAGAGATTAGAATAATGAGAGATTAGATTAGATTAGATTAGATTAGATTACTTACAGTGTGGAAACAGGCCCTTCGGCCCAACAAATCCACACCGCCCCGCCGAAGCGTAACCCACCCATACCCCTACATCTACATCTACATCTACATCTACATCTACATCTACCCCTTACCTAACACTACGGGCAATTTAGCATGGCCAATTCACCTGACCTGCACATCTTTGGACTGTGGGAGGAAACCGGAGCACCCGGAGGAAACCCACGCAGACACGGGGAGAACGTGCAAACTCCACACAGTCAGTCGCCTGAGGCGGGAATTGAACCCGGGTCTCCGGCGCTGTGAGGCAGCAGTGCTAACCACTGATCTGATTGAAACACAAAAGATTCCTAGGGTGATCGAAAGTGTAGATGATGGGCACTCTTGTGGCACATTGGTTGATGTCCTTGCCCCTGGACTGGGAGGCCTTTGTTCAAGACCTACCTGCTCTAGAGGGGTACAATAACATCTCTGAATAGGTTGATTAGAAAAAAGGTCAAATTTTGTATAAAGGCAAGGACAGATGCTGCGATAATATTTCCTCACATTAGGAAATCTAGAGGTAGGAGACACGGTTTCAAAATAAGAGTGGAATTTTCCCCTCCCTGTTGGTGGCGAGAGAGATAGTACTAAGGGGTAATAATTGGATGAGTTTGCTCTGGAAAGAAACTCACCCCCTTCTTGCACCTTTATTAAATGCTGAGCAAGAGGTCCAAGGGCAGCTCTTTCGGCTCACCAGCAACTAAAACCACGAGTGGTCAACCTACCACCACCCTGCCATGTGAGGGAAGGTGGCTAGTTTCCTGGCTGGGAAGCAAGAATGACTTACTGGTCACTTTTGCAGGCTTTGGGGAAGAAAGATGGTCCCTTAATTCCAGGAATACAATAATCATTCTCTCATTATACTGCCATTTTCTCTTAATTTCTTTGAAATAACCAGTTCATAAGCTGCTAGATCCATCTAATGTCTTACGGTTTCAGAAGTCAACATTGGCACTAAGTGAATAAATTATTTTGGAGATCCACTGCAGAGAGCAACTGGTTTCCTTCTGCAATAACTGTTGTATGATTTGAAGACAAGTATCTCAAACTTGAGACTAAAGTCAGTATTTACCAAGCAGAATTGACCTCTGATGCACTTGTATGCTTTGGAGACCTGGACAACCGGCAGCAAGCACTTCAAAGCACTTGAGAAGTAACACCAGTAGGGTTTTCACAAGATCCTCCAAATATGATGACAAGCAAGATGCCTGCATCATTCCTGTTAATTACTCAAAACCAGCTCTGCTGGTCAGGATGTCACTTGTGTTCTTTACACAAGACTCCCAAAACAAGTGCTCTTTGGAACTAGGTCAAGGCAGGAGACTCCCAGAAGGACAGAGGGCACACCTTAAGACTGTGCTAAAAGAATTCCCATCAACAAACATTCCCATCACCTCATAACAGATTCTGATTTGTGACTGACTAAAATGAAGTTAATTAATTCAGGCTCACACCAAATATATTTAGAGATTTTGTTCAGAACATGCAGAGGGGAAGTTAAGGCTTCAGAGAGGAAAAACTTCCAAAACACTCCTTGACCTGATCCTTCAAGCACCACTTGCCCCACCTGTCGCAGAGCTTGCAGATTGCACTTTGGACTTATCAGCCACTCAGAACCTATCGAATCAGAGAAAAAGCAAGTCATTCTTGATTCTGAGACACCACCTAAGATGATGATGCCCACAGTACGTACTTGAAACTAGGAGCCAAATTCTTTCAGATGAGATATTCAATCAAGGCCCCACCCATCTTCTTGGATGCACATAAAAGATTGCAAGGCACTACTCAAAGAGCTGCATGGGAGTTCTTAACATCCTGTCCAATAATTATCTCAAGTACCATCACTAAAACAGATTTTCTGGTCATTGCTGTTTGAGACAGTTTGCTGTGTACAAATTGGCTGCTATGTTCTGAAAGGCTACATTTGCTGACACCAATGCATGAGCACTCTGCACCACTTTAATCGAGCATGTGCAGATTTTCCTTTTTTTGGGGTGGGGCGGTGATGTAGCCAGGATGGGTGAGAGATCCAGAAGACACAGGAAGTGGGGAGAAATTGGGATCCAGGAGAGAACTGGAGGAAGCATAGAGGCATGCAAAGAAATCCAGGGTGAGCACTGAAGGAAGACAAATGGGGAGAGGCCCACCTAGCTCTTGAGGTTCCCTGGTCACATCTCTCTCTCTATACTACCCAACCACTCCCAGGTCCTGAGCTCTACTTGTTACAACCCATCTCCCACCTTCTTGTCCCTCTTCTCTTTTCATTCTAGGGGATTCCCCATATCCAGTATCCCTCTCACTATGAGTGAAGCCCAGTTCAAAACTGCACATATGCACTTGCACAAATGCATTTTGCACATGACATCAGACATGAAGTCCATATTTGGAACTGTGCATTCCCCAATGAGGGCATGTGTTGTTGCCCACAGTTGCCATTGTCAGGAAACACTGCCTTTCTGAAATTAGAAGTGACTACGCCTCAAAAGAACTCCAATAGCTGTAAAGCACTCAGATGCCCTGAGGTCATAAAAGGTGCTAACTAAACCCAAAGCTTTTTTTGCACTACTATGTTGCCGTCTTTATTACAAGCCATGTTGAAATCTAGAGATTGTGCTTGTTCTCCTGCTATTCAGAGTCATCAAGATCTACAGTACAGAGAAAGGTCCTTCGGCCCACTATGTCCAGACCAGTCAAAAATATGACCTAACTCTTCCAATCCCATTTTCTAGCACGTGGCCCATAGCTCTGTATGCTTTGGCATCACAAGTGCACATCAAAATAATTCTTAAATGTTGATAGTTTTTGCCTCTATCACCTTTACTAGGCAGTGAGTTCCAAATTCCCAGCACCCTCTAGTGAAAAAGTTTTCCCTCACATCTCCTCTAAACCTTCTGCCCCTTACCTATTCCTGCAACAGCTCTTGCTAACGAGAGTTTTTTTTAAATTGGAAAAACGTAGATAGCACTACAGTCTGACTTCAGCTTTCAATTTATTTTCTTTGAATGAACTCCTACAAAAAACACTCAATGCTAGAGCAGCTATCAATGTCCTCACTAACCCATAGATGTTTATTGTTATCACCATCAGTCAGGAAATTGGATCAGTGAGGCTCAAGCTGTGACAAAGGGGATTTAAGCTTTGGTGAAAGTCTCCAACCAATTTGATGCTCAAAGTAATGTTTTAATAGATGTAAATGGGAAAATGTATAGAATCGCAAGGCTTAGTCCCCTTGGCCTTCTTCCCCTCACCAATAAAACTCACGGTGCAAAATCTGGCATCGGAAGGGTCAGAACAAGACTTGATCACTGAAAAGCCCTGTGTGTAAATGAAAAAGTATGGTTTGTGGTATTTAGTACAGAAAACACTAGGACAGAAAATGGAATCCCACGTAATAGGAATGGAATTTGATTTATTCACTCACTGAGTCAGTGCCATGACAAGCTGTTTGGAAACTGTCCTGAAAGAAAAGAATCCCTCATATAATTGCTTCAACACCCTGTTCCCACTCTGACCTTTGAGCCTTTAGGCTCCTGCCATATTCCAATGAAACACAGAATAAGCTAAAAAAAACACCGATTTACATTTCATTTCAATAATAATTGCCTGCTGGTACAGAGACATGAGATCATAAGACCTGAAGTTTTACATCTAACGTTCATCAGAACTGAAAAGCAAGAAAACCAATTTTAAAAAGGAACCAACAATTTATACAGCGTGAGAAGAGGATGCGGAGTGCTGATTGAGAGTGAATTAAAATTGACAGGTAACAGTTCCTGTTACCTCTCCATTGCTAATCACAGTCCAACCAAGCAACGCTCACCTCTCAAGTTGCATAAATTGTTGTCTTCTTCCTAAAGCTGGTTTTCTTCTGTTCATAGAATCCCTTTGTTGTGGAATCAGGCCTTTCGGCCCATCAACTCCAGACCAACCCTCCAAAGAGCATCCCACTCAGACTCAGCACCCTACCCTATCTCTGTAACCCTGCATTTCCCATGGTCAATCCACTCAACCTGCACATCTTTGGACTGTGGGAGGAATCTGGCACGCCAGAAGGAAACTCGCGCAGACAAGGGAAGAACAAATTCCACACAAACAGTTGCCCGAGGATGGAATTGAACCCGGATCCCTGGCACTGTGAGGTAGCAGTGCTAACTACTGAGCCATGGTGCTGCCCTGTTTCAGTCCTAATGAGTGCAAAATGTTAAATTCTGACGTTATGTTTCTTTTTAGAAATTTATATGAAACCTTAAGTGTAATTGAGAAGTCACCAGTCACTTCACAGCAGTGTTATATAGCAAAATTGGATAAGAGCTATATTAATATACTAGAACTGATGAACAAAAGATTGGCCAAAGACGTCAATATTAAGATTGATCTTAAAAGAAGAAAAGAATAATAGAGAAATAAAGAGGTTCAGGGAGGGAATTCCAGAGTTTCAGGCCTAATAACTGAAGGCTTGGAAAGAAGATTGATTAAAATCTGTGCTGCTCAAAAAGAGAGAATTAGAGTGCAATTATCTCAGAAGATTACTGAGTTGGGGAAGATTGCAGACATAGGAAGAAATAAGTTATTGAGGGAAATGAAAACAAAGATACAATTTTAAAATTGAGGTTCTGCTTGACTGTGCTTCCCCTTTCAATTAGCCAGTCTGTATATTTCCTGTCTCTCTCAGCTCAACAATATCAGATCACAACTACTCCCCATTTTTTCAGATGGCAGTAGTTGACAGTAATGTGTTTAGGTTTACACCTTTTCCATATCTATCCTCCGTTACTTCGTTTATCTCACTCTTATCACCTCCCCCTTGCCTTGTACTATTAACCTGCTTATTATTTAGTCTTTTGTGTCTTAGGAATTACAAAAAAAAATCAAAGCTGACACTCCAATAAGTACTGAGGGAGTACTGCACTGTCAGAGGTGCGGTCTTTCAAGTCAGACAGTAAAACAAGGTCCCATTGATCTGCTGACTGCATGTAAAGATCCCATGGCGGTCTTTTGAAGAACAGCAGAAGAGCTATCCCTGCTTTCTATCAACAACAGAAAAACAGATTAATTCTTACCACACTGCTGTTTTGGGGAGCTTGCTGTGCACAAATTGGGTCCTGTCCTACATTACAACAGCAAGACATGCACCTCAAAGATAAAGAACTTTAAAGGCATTCCATAGTCATGAAGGGCTCCACATAAATGCAAATTCTCTTCTACCACTATTAACATCACTGAGAGAGATTATTTGGTCATTTATGGTGTTTAAATAAGCTTGTTACAAATGAACATACTTTGCAGAGCATAAATTGGCTACCACCAATTTCCCTGTATTACAATTACACTTCAAAAGTACATCAATACTATGAAATAAATTAGGACATTCCTAGAGTGGGAGAAATGCTATTTAAATTAAAGTTCTTTATTTATTTGCTTAACATCTTCCACATTTGCTCATTTCTATCAATGCCATTATGGGTGCAATCCACAACTGTCACCTTTACCAACAGTCAAATTATGTCAGCTACTTTAGACAACTTGCTTTTATACTTTTCACATCTTAGTCCAAGGCTGCCTTCTCCTGTGGAAAAGGAACTGAAAAAGGCAGTAGTTGTTGGATCTGAAGTAATTTCCCTTAGAATTGAAAGGAGTTTGACTTTTAATATTCCTAATAACAAAAGCTGTCTTTTAATAATCCTTTAAATGTTTTCTGTACGTTCCCTCATTATCTCAATTCTCTTCCTCTAGATGATTTCCCCAACAATTAAAACAATATTATTTTTAATTTGGTACAATGTAAATTGATCAATGCTTGCTTGCTGCACAACTTTTATTCTAATTAATTCACCAAGACAACTCCTACAATACAAAAAGCCTCAACGTACTGGATACGTCAGTCAATTTAGCTTTTGAAAGGTATCAGCATTTATTCAGTTGCAACCCTCCACCACTCAGAAGGCTGTGTTCAAACTCTTATCCAACAAGTTGCCACCCAGGTTGATAGGCTTGTTATGAAGGCATAAGGTCTGTTAGCTTTTTTTTGGCAGAGGAATTGAGTTTCAGAGCTACATGGTCATGTTGCAGCTGTACAAAACTCTGGTGTGACCGCACTTGGGAGTTTTGCACACAGTTCTGGTCGCCACATTACAGAAAGGATGCGGATGCTTTGGAAAGGGTTCAGAGGTGATTTACTAGGATGTTGCTAGGTATGGAGGGAAGGTCTTAGTTGGAAAGACTGAGGGACTTGAGGCTGTTTTTGATATAGAGAAGAAGGCTGAGAGGTGACTTAATTGAGACATATAGGATAATCAGAGGATTAGATAGGGTGGACAGTGAGAGCCTTTTTATTCGGATGGTGATGGCTACCACGAGGGGACATAGCTTTAAATTGAGGGGTGATAGATATAGGACAGATGTCAGAGGTAGTTTCTTTACTCAGAGTAATAGGGGTATGCAACTCCCTGGCTGGAACTGTAGTAGACTTGCCAACTTTAAGGTCATTTAAATGGTCATTGAATAAACATATGCATGAAAATGGAATAGCATAGATAAATAGGTTTCAGATTGTTGCACAGACCTGTGGAAACATCGAGGGCTGAAGGGCCTGTACTGCGCTGTAATGTTCTATGTAACTTAGTCTGAATCCAGCCTAGTAATGTTGGTGTGCTGTACAGTGGAAGGTGCTACTTTATTAATGAAATGTTAAACTTAAACCCCACTGGTATCCTGAAATGAAGTTAAAATGTCATGACAGCATCTTAACTGCAGAGAACTTAAATTGTGTTAACACTTTCCCTCAATTTAATTGCCTCTTTTTTGCTGTACCAAAGTGGACACATTCCTGCCTCTTCCTCTAGGATTTGAGCACATCATCTACTCTGACACACCAGTACACCACAAAGGGATTGCTCTTAGAATTGCCATTGTTTGACTTGACCAATTGCAACAAGAGAGTTGCCAAAGGGATCAGTGCTTGGGTCCACAGTTATTAATAATCCATAATCAATGAATTGGATGTGAGGACCAGATGTATGGTAGCTAAAGGGGGAATATAGAAAAATTAAGTGAATTGGCAAAATGCTAGCAGTTGGAACCCAAGGTATCTAAAAGTGTACTTGTCCAATTCAGCAGGATGAAAAGCAGCACACTATTTAAAATGAGCAGAGACTGCAGGACTCAGTGGTACAAAGGGATCTGTGTGTCCTAATACAGGAATCTCAAGGGTTGTGTGTAAATGAAACATTGTTATTTACTGCAAGGGGAATGAAATGTAATTGCAGGGGAGTTTTAGTGCAGCAACACAGGGTATTGCTGAGACCATGTCCAGTGTACTTTAAGTTTTGGTCTCCTGCTTTAGAAGGAGTTCTAAGAAGTTTTATTCAACTCACTCTTGTGATGAAAAATGTATTACAGATTAGGCCTAATATTTTGTAGTTAAGAAGAATGAAAGGTGATTTATTGAAACATCTAACAACTTGAGGGGATCAAACAGAATGGATACCTGAACGATATTTCCTCATGTGGTGTGACTAAAACAAGGGGACATGGTTTGAGAATAACAGGTCTCCCTTTTAAGGCAAGGAAAATTGTTTTTTTTTCCCCCCTCAAATGGCCGTTGGTGCGTGGAATTCTCTTCCCCAGAAAGAGGTAGAATTTTAAAAAATTATTCAAGGTTGAGTTTGACAGATTTTTGATAGACAAGGGAATCAAGGGTTTGGGTTACAAGCAGGATAGCAGAGCAGAGACCACAACCAGATCAGACATTATCTTATTAAATGGTACAGCTGGCTCGAAAGGCCAGTTAACCTACTCCTGATCCTAAGTCCTAAATGCCTTCAAACATTATGTTAAACCAAGGCCACGTTTGCCCTTTCAGACAGGTGCAAATTATCCAAGGCATCATTGTGGAGAAGAGAAGGGCAGTTGTCCCTGATGTACCTCTTAATACTTACATCTCCATTAAATTATCTGGCTCTTGTCACATTGCTGTTTTTGGGAGCTTGCTGTATGCTAATTTCCTACATTACAACTGTGAATTAATTTCACAGTTGGGCAGCACGGTCGCACAGTGGTTAGCACTGCTGCCTCACAACGCCAGAGTCCCGGGTTCAATTCCCGCCTCAGGCGACTCTCTGTGTGGAGTTTGCACATTCTCTCAGTATCTGCGTGGGTTTCCTCCGGGTGCTCCGGTTTCCTCCCACAATCCAAAAATGTGCAGGTTAGGTGAATTGGCTATGCTAAATTGCGCATAGTGTTAGGTGAAGGGGTAAATGTAGGGGAATGGGTTTGGGTGGGTTGCTCTTCGGCAGGTGGTGGGTCGGTGTGGACTTGTTGGGCCGAAGGGCCTGTTTCCACACTGTAAGTAATCTAAAAGTACTTCATCTGTTGGAAGGTGATGTGGGGCATCTGGAGATCATGAAAGGTGTTAGAAAAGGTCAGGTGATCACTTAAGAGATTTTCTAAATCTTAGTGATCAGTGACCTAGTTCAGATATGTTAACCTGGCTAACATGCTGTGTATTTTCAGCATTTTCTCATTATTTTGAATTTCAAATATTTCCAAGAGAAAGGGAGAATGGCAAATGCTGGAGATCAGAGTCAAGAGTGGTGCTGGAAAAGCACAGCAGGTCAGGCAGCATCTGAGGGGCAGGACAGTCGACATTTTGGGCTTAAGCCATCAAGAATTCCTGAAGACTTATCCCTCTCATTCTGCTAAGTTTCTTTAATATATCATTACAACTCCATGATACCGTAACCCTTTTGCTATAAATTCGGTGTCTTCTGGTCCTGCTCCACAACCACCTGCTGAAGAGGCAGCACTTCGAAAGCTAGTGCTTCCAAATAAACTTGTTGGACTATAACCTGGTGTGGTGAGATTTTTAACTTTGCCCACGCCGGTCCAACACCTGCACCTCCAAATCTTGTCCCAGAAAGGAAGTTCCCATTCTAATTTGGCAGTACACCAGACTCGACATTAGTCTTCATCATAACCAGTCATCCCTTCATGTTGCTGACCAATGAATTTAAAATATCAGAAAGGTCTTAAATTGCTCAGCAACACTGTCACTTCTGAGTCAGAGAGTTGTGGGTTCAAAGGTACCCAAGGTAACAAAAGCACATAAACTTGACAGTCATTTCACTGCAGTAATGAGGGAATTGCATAGTTGAAGGTATGTCTTCAATATCTCCAATGAAGTGGAATTGCCTCTGCCTGTTCAGATGAATGCAAAAACAAATTGTATGCTGCTACTTGGGGGAACAAGACGACCTCCTACTGCTTGAGCCAATGTTTCCTGCTTAGACCAACAGCACCAAAAGGAAACACAGGTTAGCAGGGAAAAAGGGTTACTGGACCCAAAATGTTGACTCCGCTTTATCTCCTCAAATGCTGCCAGACCTACTGAAGTTCTCCAGCTATTTCAGTTTTTGTTTCAGATTTCCAGCCACCAGTTCTTTTCTTTTCTCATATTGTATTTATTGCTTGTGGGACCTTATGAGTAGCTTAGTCGGTATGTGACTGCACTAAAAATGTGCATGCGATCAGCCCTTGGGATGTCTTGTGTATTAAGGAACACATTCTCATAAATAGATGTTATGATCTTCTGTTGCTGGGATGCATCTCTGTTACTGACCCAAGACTATAATTTTAATCACTCTTTACAAAAGAGAATTCCAGGAAATGTTAGTATATTTTCCATTGCTGAAGCAAGTTTGCAGTTTGGCTTGTTTTTGTTAATTTCCAACTCAATAAAGAATTAAACCACCATAAAAGGAGTACTTTCCAGCCTCTCTCATTGATTTTTTTCAGTGGCATGTAATGTGTTGCCAGAGTTATGACAGAATCAAAGCTTCAATATGGCATCGTTCACGGCATTGTACCATGAAAAGCATAATGTATCATTTTTCGGTCATAGAGTTAGTTTTTAATGCTACCAAATCTAAACACTTAAGTAAATTCAGGGTGAGGCTATTCAGTTTTATCATTGTTTGTTCAACCAGGTTGGAAACTGTGATCGTGATTTGGAGGTGCCGGTGTTGGACTGGGGTGTACAAAGTTAAAAATCACAACACCAGGTTATAGTCCAACAGGTATATTTGGAAGCATTAGCTTTCAGAGCACTGCTCCTTCATTAGGTGGTTGTTAGTTAAATTGTGATGAGTTAGTCAGTTCGTACTTATTGATTAGAAGTCCAACTCAAACCATTAAAAAAATTATAAGACTGTTTTGTACCTGAAACAAAATATGAAATCTGGGGTCCTAAGTTCAAGAACAAAAAATTATGAGCAGGAGTAGGCATTTGATACAATCACATCTGACTTATTTCGAATGCAACACCATTTTTCTGTCAATCCCCAATATCAGACTGCCCTCTTGATCAAAAATCTATCTTCCTCATCTCTTAATATATTCAGTGTCCAACCTCCACTACTCTCTGGAAAAGAGAATTCCTCTGCCCTGCTGGCGGGAAAAAAAATCTCCTTAACTCAGTCTTAAATGGGACATCTATTTTAAAAATGTTCTAGTCTCTGCCACATGAGGCAAACATTCTGCTAAATTCTGCTAAAACCCAATGGGTTCAACATTTCCAAAGATAACAACATATTAATTTCAGGAATCAGATAAGTAAACCTTTTGGACTGCTTCTAATTTAATTATATTCTTTTTAAACAAGAACACCAAAAGTTATACTCCAGTACATAACATAATACACAGTCAAAATAAGGGACTGTACAACAAGATAAACTTCTTTTTATTCAGTCATGGGATGTGGCACCACTGGCTGGGTCAGTATGTACTGCCCATCCTTACTTGCTCTTGAAGAAGTAGTGCTGCAGTCCAGATGATGTAGGTAGACACAATGCGGGATTCTGACCTAACAACATTGAAGGAATGGCAATATATTTCCAACTCAGGACGGTGGGTGGCTTGGAGCTGATGGTGTTCCTGTGTATCTGCTGTTAGATGCCTTCTGGATGCAAGTGATTGTGGATTTGGAGGGTGGTGTGGTCGGAACCTCGGTGAATTTCTGCAGTGCATCTTGGAGATCATACAATCTACTGTAACGGAGTAATGTGGATACGATGTCAATCAAGCAAACTGCTTTATAGTGCATGATGCCAAACTTCTTGTGTTGCTGAAGCCATACTTATTCAGGCAAGTGATGAAACTGGTATCATACTCTTGCGGCATGGATTCCTAACCTCTGCCTTGTACATGGAGCCATTGTATTTACGTGGTTTATCTAGTTCAGTTTCTCGACAATGGTAACCCTCAGGATGTTGATAATGGGGGATTCCGTCATACCAATACCACTGAATGTCTTTGGTTAGACATGGTCATTGCTTGACATTTGTACGGTACAATTGTTACTTGCCACATTTCAGCCCAAGCCTGGATATTGTCCAGGTTTTGCTTCATTTGGATATGTACTGTTTCAGTATCTGAGAAGTTTTGAAAGGTGCTGAATATTGTTCAATCAATCAATCATCAGCAAACATACCTACTTTTGATCTTATGATGGAAGGAAGGCCATTGGTGAAGCAGCTGAAGAGAACGGCGCCTAGGACGTTACCCTGAGCAACTCCTGCAGATGTGTCATGGAACAAAAAAACTACCTTTCTTTGTGGCAGGTATGA
Source organism: Chiloscyllium punctatum (assembly GCF_047496795.1). NCBI lineage: Eukaryota > Metazoa > Chordata > Chondrichthyes > Orectolobiformes > Hemiscylliidae > Chiloscyllium > Chiloscyllium punctatum. Next base: position 25,030,179 of record NC_092763.1, read on the forward strand.
TTCTAATCATCAGAAAAGTTTGCTCTCCCAATTCCTATTGATTCCAGTTTTGCTAGAACTCTTTGCATACTTGGTAAAATGCTACTTTGATGTCAAGGACAATCACTCTCACTTCAACGCTGGAATTCAGCACTTTTGTCCATGTTCAAACCAAGGCTGGTCATGAGGACAGATGCTGAGTGGCCCTCGTAGAACCCAACCAAATTTCACCGAGAAGGTTATTGCTAAGCAAGTGCTGGTTTATAACACTATTGATGACACCTTCTATCACTTGCTTGATGGTCAACAAGTTCGCAGGAGAATATTTATGGATGATGTTTATATGGACTTCCAGAAGGTATGTGATAAAGTCCCACATAAGAAACTGTTAACTAAGGTAGGTAGTGTCGGAATTGATGGCAAATTACTGACATGGTTGGGAAATTGATTGAATGGCAGGCAACATAAAGCAGACAGAAATAATGGTAGGTACTCAAATTGGCAGGATGTGACTAGTAGTCTCCCACAAGCATTTATATTAGGGCTTGAATTATTCACATTATTTATTAACAACTTGGCTAATGGTAAGAAAGTCAGATATCCAAATGTGCTGATCAAGAAGTTAGCCAGCACCGTAGACATTATAGATTGTAGTCCACAAATATCCTTTGTAATTTTACACTAAGTGAATGAGCAAAATTATGGCAGATGAATTTCAATGTAAGCAAATGAGACGATCAAAAAAGGATAGATCAGGGTGGTGTAAATTTAAATACAGTGCATTTCCAACGAGACTTGGGAGTTCAGGTGCATATAGATTTTTAAAATGCCACAAACAGGTGCAGAAAATAATCAAGAAAGCTGATCAAATGCTGATTTTTATACCAAGAGGACTGGAATATAAGGATGCAGAAGTTATGCTGCAGTTATGCAAATCCCTAGTTAGACCCCACTTGGAGTACTATGAGCAGATCTAGGCATCACACCTGAGGAGGTATATATTGGTTTTGGAGAGAATACAGTGTACGTTTACATGAATGATACCTGGGCTTTAGGAATTAAGTTATGAGGCCAGACTACAGAAGTTAGGCCTACTTTCTCTATAATTTAGAAGGTTAAGGGTTAATCTGATCCAAGTCTTCAAGGTATTAACAGGAAATGACAGGATAGATAAAGTATTTCTACTGATCGGGCAAACCGGGACAGTATGAAAATTAGGGCCAAAACAATTATTCAGCAGCATTTCTATCTACAAAGAGTGGCAGATATTTGAAACTCTGTTCCAAATGACAGTGGATGCTTAGATCAGTTGTTAATTTTAAATCTGAGACAAATATGTTTTTATTAAGCAAAGATATTAAAGGATTGGGCCAAAGGCAATGATGTGGAGTTAGGCCAAAGATCAGCCATTGAATGGCAGAACAGGTTTGAGGGGCTGAAATTCCCTACTACTATTTCTATGAAGGTTTGGTGCATCATGATGAATTGTTTTACAAGAACAATATAATGCTGTTTACATTATTTGACTTCATGGGTGAAGCTGTATTCCTTTAAGGTCATATTATTGTGAAGGCGATGTCTGTGCTTAATTGCTCATGTCACTTCTGGTCAAAACTGTAATAACTTTCCAAAGTGTGATGTCCTGGTTCCTGTATCAAGAGAGTGCCATTTTTATTTTGATGTGCACTAAGTAGTGGAGTACAACATTTTATGCGTGTTGGAGGAGGAGGAACTGTGTCGCATGGTAAGAATCTCAGGCTACGCTGTTTTAAAACAACACACGATAATACTCCAAGAAACACATTTGTTTTTTTCAGAACCAAAGCTTAAATTGTTGCCTTTTCATTCATACTTTCAGGATCAATGTGTGCAATTTCACTATGATAACTGTCACAGCTGCTTGGTTGAATGCATTACCTGGCATTTACTAGCACTAACCGGTGACAGAGACATCATGAGTATAGCACAAATGAAGGAACTCTTGGGTGTAGGGTATTAAGTTGGATCTGGCAGAAATATATTGCAAGGGTGAGAATTTTCTCGATTTGAATAGATCAGGATCTGAAAACTGGAAAAACTTGGAATTGAACAGAATGTGTAGAATTGTCTCACTGAAGGTTCCTGAAGTTTTGGAATCACTAAGATTGCAGTAGGAGTAAAGACAATATAGTGCTAATCTCTAGAAGTTGAGTTTTACAATGACACAAAGGCAGATGATCAGAGGCAAGAATCAGGATTTAAAATAAGAAGTTTCATATCTAAAAGGCAGGTTATTTGTCAAAGTTTTCAAACCATTAAATCCAAAAACAAAAGTATCAAGCTGATTTAACTTTGAGGGAGAGGGCTAGAAAGAGTCATGAGAGAAAAAATTCAAAGAGTTAAGGTAATACTTCGCCGGGACGGAATATCAATAAGAGGACATTGTTAGGAAAATGGTTGAATTTTTGGTTTTACTGTTTACGTTAAACAAATTGTAACACATTTAGCTTTATTATCTTTTGGAGAATAAAAGATGCATTCTTTTGTTAAAAGAACGCTGGCCACCGAATGATTATTTTCAGTGAATAACCATCATAGTAAACCAAAGTGCAAAAATCAAATTCATGACCTAGCAAGCTAGTTTTTATTTTGGGACTCTTTTGTTAATTTGATTAAAAAGTCTACATGTGAATGCAATCTGTTCAGATGTGCTACAAGGGGCTCTTGTGACATAGTGGTAGTGTTCCTGCCTCTGGTCTAAAAAGTCTGGGTTCAAGTCCCACAGGTGTATCCTAATATATCTGAACAGGGTTTTTGGAAAATATTAGATGTGTTAGGACACACTTCTAGGGCTGGTGGGACTTGGACCCAGGCCTCCTAGCCAAGAGATAAGAACATTATCACTCTACTAAAACAGCCTCCTGCCTTGTCCAGATCATCAGAACTGCAACAACTTACCAAGGCATCGAAACTCTCTCACTCAAAAGAATAATGACAGCAAATGTATGGAAATACTGTCACCTGCAAGATCCCCTTCAAGACTCACATCAATCTAACTTAGAACTATATTGCGAATCAATGAATGTCACTTGGACAAAATCCTAGAATTCACTTCTCAACAGCACTGCGACAGTATCTTTTTTGTGTTGTGAATGATCAGATTAGTCATGATCGTCATGAGTGGCAGAGTAAGCTCAATGGGCTAAATGACTGTCTTCGACATCTTATGGTCTAAATGCTCAAATACTCCCACGTTGTTTATTTGAAAAGGCAAATGATGACACAGGAAAAAGATTGCCCTTCAGCTTGTTCCTAATTTGGAGAGAGAAGCTGCAGTCTCTTTCTAGAAAGTATCATGTAAGTCATGTACTGTGTTTATGGAAATGATTTTACTTTCACATATTACAGCAAACTGGTCATTAGTGTACTCGTTGACCAAATGTTCTGATTGATCAAGAGATTCACATAATTAATGTAAAACCATACAATAAGTAATAGAAATGTATGCAGGAGGTATACATATCGCTGTTACACTTTATTTTCAGCATAGATCACAAATAGTAATGCAATTTTGCCTTAAATAAAATTTACTAGCAGACAGCCGTTTTATTTGCACCCTCAAATGACTACTCTGACATCATGATAATACAGTAAACATTCAGTATTTGAGTTACATAATTTTTGCTGGTTTAGAGAATGCAGGCGAAAACAAAGTTTGTTGTACATACCAAAAATTGCCACTGGCAGCAGTATCATCCCTTGCCTGGCAAAAACTAAAATTTTGCATATGCCAGAAATCTGAATTTAAAATGTATTCTGCTTTTGTTTATTTTTAATCATTTAGTTTGCTCACCACTGCTTCATCTGCTTGCTACTCTTCAGATGGCCTTTTAGTAATTTTGCTTCCCTTAAAGCAAAATTGATTGCTGATTAGAGGTTGATTAGAGTGCAGGACAGACATGTCCCTGTGAAAATGAGGGATAGAAATAGCAAGACTAGGGAACCATGGATGGCAGATCAAATTGTGAGACTAGCTAAGAGGAAAAAGGAAGCATACATAAGATCTAGGCAACTGAAAACAGATGAAGCTTTGGAAGAATATTCCGAAAGTAGGACCAATCTGAAACAAGGAATTAAGAGGGTTAAAGGGATCATGAAATATCTTTAGCAAACAGAGTTAAGAAAAATCCCAAAGCCTTTTATTTGTATACAATGAGCAAGAAAGTAACTAGAGAGAGGGTTGGCCTACTCAAGGTCAAAGGAGGAAAGTTATGCGTGGAATCAGAGAAAATGGGTGAGATTCTTAATAAGTACTTTGTGTCAGTATTCACCGAAGAGAGGGATATGAGGGATGTTGAGAGTAGGGATAATGTTTCATTTCTCTCAGTCAAGTTGGCATAAAGAGGGAGAAAGTGTTGGGTTTTCTAAAAGGCATTAAAAGTGGACAAGTGGATGGCATCAATCCCAGTTATGGAGGGAAGTGAGATAGGAAATAGCTGGGGGCTTAACAGATATCTTTGCAGCATCCTTGAATACAGGTGAAGTCGCAGAGGACAGAAATAAGATGGCTAAGATTGTTCCCTTGTTTAAGAAGGGTAGCAAGGATAATCCAGGTAATTTAGACCGGTGAACCTGATGTCAGTGGTAGGGAAGCTGATGGAGATGGTACTGAGGGATAGGATCTATTTACATTTGGAAGAAAACAGGCTTGTCAGTGATAGGCAACATGGCTTTGTGCAGGGAAGGTCCTGTCTTACCAACTTAATAGAATTCTTTGAGGAAGTGACAAAGTTGATTGATGAGGGAAGGGCTGTGGAGGACATATACATGGATTTCAGTAAGGCTTTTGATAAGACTCCCCATCGTAGGCTAATGGAGAAAGTGAAGTCATATGGGGTCCAGGGTCAACTACTTAGATGGATAGAGAAGTGGCTGGACAACAGGAGATGGGAGTTTCTCAGCTGTAACCAGTGGTGTTCCACATGATCCATGCTGGGAACACTGTTGTTTGTGATATACATAAAAGATCTGGAGGAAGGTATAGGTGGTCTGACTAGCAAGTTTGTAGATGACACTAAGATTGATGGAGTAGCAGATAGTGAAGGGGACTGTCAGTGAATGCAGCAGAATAAATGGCAGATGGAGTTCATTCCGGCAAATGCAAGGTGATGCATTTGGGAAGATCTGATTCAAGAGCAAACTATATGGTAAATGGAAAAGCCCTGAAAACTTCCAGCATTTTCAGTTCATTACTAAGAATTTTTACGAACCTCAATTTTGAAATTTTTAATTGACTCCTAGTCTCAGCAGATTTCTGGGAGAGAGCATGTTCCGGATGGTAACTCCCTTCATAGGATAAAAGCCCTATGCATCCTTAATTCTAATGTCTTCTTGTTTTAAATTCCTGCAGAGAAAACAATGCAATAGCTGCAAGAGGAAAATTGCTACTTACTTCGCATGTGCATATGTACGGCACTAATTTAAGACCAGTCGAAGGGAAAACCATTAAACTACTGTAAGTGGTCATTCCAACCACAAGTGTAATCTAAGACCTGCAGTTAATAAACATAAGTTGTGACAAAGTTCAGTTAAGCCTTGCCAATTAAAACAGGAGATTCTACATACCAAGGCCATAATAATAGCCTGAAGCCTTGTCTTACTAAATAAACAGAGAAAAAGCAGACAGTTGTTTGAAAGCTGAGAAAATATGGAAGGAGCGCTGGACACTTCAAGTGCATTTAACCAATGACATCTTTGTCCTAATCTGGATTTCTACAAGTCACAGCAATCAGGCAACAAGACAGCAAACAGTAAACAAGCAAGGTATCCATTCTGTTCAAAATGTCTTGAAATTGGTTATAGATGTGCATCATTGAAATCATTGCAGTAATTAATTAATAGCTCCTTCACTACTACTTTCTCTGCATTAGTAGTTCAGGCATATCCTGGCTATGGTGAAGAAGCCATTATTAGTCCATAGATTTTCTTTCACAAGAAACAATGTATTATTTTGAGGGCGTGAAGATATATCTTGGCATCTTTTCAAATAGCATTGCAGTATCTACAATAAATTTCTACTTTCAGCTTTTATTTGTTTAGTGCAAAGCACCAACAGTTCCATAAACAAAATTGCACTGCCAAAAGAATCTTTTACTCCAGAGTCCTAACGAAATGTAGCCACTGTTATGGAACAGGAAAAGCAGCAGCCAACTTGCACGTGACAAGATTCTACAGATAGCACTGTGGTAAATGATAAATTAACTTTTCTTTTAATGACATACGTGAAGGGATTAATATTGAACAAGACACTGAGACCTTGCTGCTCTTATACAAAAGAATGTCATAAGGTCTTTTACCTTGACCACAAGGGATAGATAGGGTCTCAGTTTAACTTTGATATGAAGGTTACATTAGATGACACCATATTTGCAGAAGGTGCACTTGCTGTCATGGACCATTACACTGCTTATATTAATGATATGACCTGTATACTTTTATATACTACATCTTACAAATGATGTCCAGTAATGTTTTTCTTTTCCCCAAAAGAGTTACTATGTTTAATACCCATTAACCAATATTCCACAACATCACAAAATATTATGTTAATAGTCTATTAATATATTTTCTATAATATCATAATTTTTTTGATAATTAGGAATAGGGAATAATCAAAATATCCATTATTATTTTCTCTTCAATTCCTTGTCCTTTAGGAGTCTTGTATCACAAGGGGCAAAACTGCATACTGCCAAAACCTCTTGTCAATTGACTGGTCTCCTCCCAGTTATTAAGAACTGGAGACCATTTAAACCACATCCAACGATGAGCATTTATGTCAATTTTGTTTTGACTAAGTCACAAAGATTTATGGACTCAACTGGAATGGTCCTTCCACACAAGATGCTCAGAACCAAATGATCAATTGTTACGGGGGACTCTCGAGTCTGGGGCACAGACAGACATTTCTTCATGCACAAGTGAGACATCAGGATGGTGTGCTGCTTTCCTGGTGCCAGAGTCAAAGTATCTCAGAGAGGGTGCAGAATATTCTCAAAAGGGGAGAAAAATGAGAGAATATAGGAAACTAGGCAGGAGGTTAAAAGGTAGCTCCTTGATGGTAGTACAGCTACTGATGCCACATGCTAGTGAGAGTAGGAACAGGAGAATACAGCAGATGTATGCATGGCTGAGGAGCTGTTGCAGGGGGTAAGGATTCACATTTTGGACCATTGGGATCTCTTTCAGGAGTAGCAATGAGTAGAAGGTGGGTTCCATCTGAATTGGAAGGGATCAATATCCTTGTGGGGAGACTTCTAGCGCTTCTGCCCAAAATGTCGACTCTCCAGCTCCTCAGATGCTGCTTGATTGGCAGTGGTTTTCCAGCACCACACTTTTTGACTTTGTATTACAGGGCCTCCAGTAGTCAGTGGGCAATTGAGAAGCAAATATGTAGGGAGATCTCAGATATCTGGAAAGCTTTAAATTAGTTTTTTTTGGGGGGGGGGGGAAGGGGAAACAATGATAGCATCTCACTATCACAAATTGTGAGAAAAAAGGCTGAGCCTGGTACAGTAGATAAGAGAAGCAAGTCAAATGATCAAGGCAGATGAGACCTTGGCAGAGAACAAGGCAAGACTGATAATCTGCATTTACTTCAATGCAGATAAGTCAGATGAACCAACAGCACGTTTGGGAATATTGGACTGGGGTATCACAGCTATTACAGAACCGTGGCTCAGGAATGGTCAGAGTTGTCAGCTTAATGTCCTAGGGTATAGATATTATAAGAAGGGCAGAAAAGGAGACAAGAGAGGAGGGGGAGTGGCATTTATGGTTGTACTGAAGGAGCATATTGCTAGGAGACTGTCCAGTGAAGTTATATGGGTGGAATTGAGAAATAAGAAAGGGATGATTACCTTGTTGGGATTGTAATAGAGGTCAAAATGTCAAGTGCAGATGATGTAGTGTCAAAGTCGAAAAGTGTGATGCTGGAAAAGCACAGCAGGTCAGGCAACATCGGAGGAGCAGGAGAGTCAACATTTCAGGCATAAACTATTCCAGATGAAGCGCTTCTGCCCAAAATGTCGACTCTCCAGCTCCTCAGATGCTGCTTGATTGGCAGTGGTTTTCCAGCACCACACTTTTTGACTTTGTATTACAGGGCCTCCAGTAGTCAGTGGGCAATTGAGAAGCAAATATGTAGGGAGATCTCAGATATCTGTAAGATTAATATGGTTGTAATGGTAGGGGATTTTAACTTTCCAAACATTGAGCAGGATTGTCACAGGGTTGAGGGTTTGAATGGAGAGGAATTTATTAAGTATGTACAAGACAACTTTCTTACTCAATATATGGATGTACCCATTACAGAAGGAGCAATACTTGACCTTCTGCTGGGAAATAAGGCAGGGCAAGTACAGAAAGATCAGTGGGGAAGCACTTTGGAGCAAGTGATCATAATTGTAATGGTTTTAAAAAGAGAGTTATTGGAAAGGATAGAACTGATGAATAAGTTTAAGTTCTAAATTGGAGTAAGGCCAGCTTTACAGTATTAGAGACAAACTTTCAAAACTTGATTGGGGGAAACTTTTCGCAGATAAGGGACAGTTGGAAAGAGGGAGGCCTTTAAAAATGAAATTACGAGAGTACAAAGATTTTATGTTCCTGTTATTGTGAAGGGCTGGAAATGCTGGAAGACTAGAGAAATTGAGGCTCTGGTCAAAAAAAAAGGAGACATATGTTAAACCTTGACAGCTGGGATCACATGAATCCCTCAAGGAGCATAAGGGCAGGAAGGGTTTACTGAGAGAAATCAGGAGGGCAAAAACAGACATGAGATAGCTTCGACAGATAAAGTTAAGGAGAATCCAGAAGAGATTCTATAAGTACATTAAGATCAAAAAAAGTAACTATGGAGAGAATAGGGCTCTTTATGATCCAAATACAAACCGAGAGAACTGTGGTTGCTGGAAATCAGATCCTCAAAGATCAATGTGGCCATCTCTGTGTGAAACCATAGGAGATGGGTAAAATAGTAAACAAATATTTCACTGTTGAAAAGGACATAGAAGATAGGGAACTTTGCAAGATAAATAGTGACGTCTTGAAAAGAGTTCATATTCCAGAAGAAATGGAACTGGATGTCTTAAAGTGTATAAATATATATCCCAGTACTTGATGAGGTGTTTCCCAGAATCATAGATTCTCTACAGTGTGAAAGCAGGCCATTCAGCTCATCAACACCACACTGACCCTATGGAGAAGCATCACACCCAGAAATCACCTGCCCTGCCCAATCCTTGTAATCCTGCATTCTCCAATAGCTAATCCATCTAGCCTGCACAGCCCTGGACATAATGGGCAATTTAGCATGACCAATCTACCTGACCTGCACATCTTTGGACTGTGGGAGGAAACCGGAGCACCCGGAGGAAACCCACACAGACACTATGAGAACATGCAAACAAATATCCACACAGGCAGTCGCCTGAGGGTGGAACTGAACCCGGGTCCCTGGCACGGAGAGGCAGTAGGCACCCAGGTTTGATTTGTGGGAAACTAGGGAAGAGACTGCTGGGCCCTTTACTGAGATATCTGTATCATCAACAGCCACAGGTAAGGTGCCAGAAGATTGACGGATGGCTAATGTGGTGCCATTATTTAAGAAAGATTGTAAGGAAACGCCAGGAAACGATAGACCGGTGAGAGACTAACGTCAGTGGTGGTTAAGTTGTTGGAGGGGATTCTGAGGGATGAGATTTACATGCATTTGGAAAGCAAGAACTGATTAGAGATAGTCAAAGTGGCTTGGTGTGTGGGAAATCATTTCTCACTAACTTGATTGAGATTTTTGAAGTGGTGACAAAGAAGATTAATGAAGATAGTGCGGTAGACATTGTCCACATGGACTTCAAAATTCGATAAGGTCCGGCAGGGTAGACTGAATAGTGAGGTTACATCACATGGGATCTGGGGAAGCCAGCTAATTGGATACAAAATTGGATTAAAGATAGGAGACAGGGATGGTAGTAGAGGGTTTCTTTTCGAACTGGAGGTCTGTGACCAGCAATGTGCTATAAGGGTTGGTGCTAGATCCACTGCTTTTCGTCATTTATAAAATCATGAGGAGCATGGACAGGATGAACAGCCAAGTTCTTTTTTCCAGGATGGAACAGTCCAAAACTAGAGGGAATGCATTTAAGATAAGAGGAGAAAGAGTTAAAAAGACCTGAGGAGTCACGCAGAGGGTGGTGCATGTATGGAATGAGCTGCCAGAGGATGTGGAGGAGGCAGGTACAACTACAGCATTTAAAAAGGTATCTGGATGGCTACATGAGTAGGAAAAGAGTTTAGAAGGACAAATGCCAAATGCTGGCAAATAGGACTAGGTCAAATTGGGATGACTGGTTGGCGCAGAAGAGTTGGACCAAAGGGTCTGTTTCCAAGCTGCACAATTCTACATGCCTATCCTTTGGATAAGGTAAACCAGTGAAACTCCACATTACCTTAATGTTTACTCACTCCCAAGACAAGACCTGCATTTACTGCCCATTCCTACTTGCCTCTCAGATAGGTGACAGTGATTAGCGTTCCTCTGGAAGCAGATGTGTAGCACGTTCCAGAATATTGACCCAGCCACAACAAATAAATGGCAAAATCTGGGATGACGCTCGACCTGGAGGGGGACTTGAGTCTCACACACCTTTGAGTGAGAGATTTAAGCAAGATAGCTGCTCAAGTTAATAACCATCTCCTACTGATGTTCATCACACTGACATTTGTGGAATTTTGTTGTAAGCAAAATAGTTTTTGTTTTGCTTACACAACAGTCTACTGAAGGGAAAGCAATTTGAAAGGCTTGATATAAATATGAATCCAGAAATATATGATGAGCAACAGAAACTACTGACAGCAATATGATTACAACAAAAAGTACTAATAGTCCATTGGCTGCAGGTTTAGGGTGAGGGGGGAAAGATATAAAAGAGACCCAAGAGGCAACTTTTTCACTCAGAGGGTGGTACATATATGGAATGAGCTGCCAGAGGAGGTGGTGGAGGCTGGTACAATTGCAACATTTAAAAAGGCATCTGGATGGGTATATGAATAGGAAGGGTTTGGAGGGATATGGGCCGGGTGCTAGCAGGTGGGACTAGATTGAATTGGGATATCTGGTCGGCATGGACGCGTTGGACCGAAGGGTCAGTTTCCATGCTGTACATCTCTAAGACTCTATGACTATGATTTAGTAAAAATGCCAAGGAAGTAATCAGGCACAATAGTAAATTTAAAATTATCTTAGATGAACTTCCTTTAACTAATATATTAGGCTGCATGGTTTTAAAAAATGTGTCATAGAATACATTTAAAATGTAATGTAGTATATACAACAAACAAACTATAAAATAATAGTGTAAATAGATATAAAATCAACAACACATACATACATACTATTAACAACCATGCTGAAGCCCAAGTTAATATGCCAGGGAAACACTGGATACAAAACTAAACACATATGCATCATTCTTAAATCCAAATAGGAATCCAATTCACTACATTAGGCCCTGGCCCCAAAGGTGGCCACAATTCCCATTCAAAGCTGCCACTGATTCAGGACGGCTCTTTAAAATTTTTAGTTTTTTTCCTCATATATAGAAGCGTCATTTGACATGTCTGTAAATTATTTCCATTTAAACAGCATTTAATTCATCAATAAACCGACCAGGATACACTAAACAAATTAGGGATTTAATCTAAAAGTTACTTGAAAAAATTCATTTTCTCAACTTTCGTGGACAAGGTTTTCTTATTGAAATTGCTTCCTTCAACCGTGTATATAAAACAGACTATCATTTGAGTACATCAAGGAAAAATTATTAGATAAAAGAAATAAAATGGAAACCATACTCTATTGTACTGTTCACTCACTCTGGTACATGAAATATTCAATGTTTGTGATTAAGGGAAACACTGGATACAAAACTGACCACATACACATCATTCTTAAATCCAAATCTAAATCTGTTTGGGGCGACACGTTGGCTCAGTGGTTAGCACTGCTGCCTCACAGGACCAGCCTCGGGCGACTGTCTGTGTGCAGTTGGTACATTCTCCCAGTGTCAGCGTGGGTTTCCTCCGGGTGCTCCGGTTTCCTCCCACAGTCCAAAGATGTGCAGTTCAGTTGAATTGGCCATTCTAAATTGCCCGTAGTGTTAGGTGCATCATTCAGAGGGAAATGGGGCTTGGGTGGGTTACTCTTCGAAGGGTCGGTGTGGACTGGTTGGGCCGAAGGGCCTGTTTCCATACTATAGGGAACCTAATCTAATCTAAGCAAATAAATTTTATGGCAAACCTAAACAGTAACCTAGAAGTGCAGGTGGATAGGGTACATTGAGGGCTAGCCAAATTAGATCAAAGGGTATCAGGAGGTGGTGTGCAGTGCTATCAGGTCTTATCAGGGTTGTAGTAGGGTACTGATGGGTTAGTTTGTGGTGAGTGGGGATAATCAGTCAGGTTGAAGGGAGTAAATCAGGATTGGAGGGATGTTTGGGAAGTCCAGGGACTTTTTAGAGGGAGAGGGAGCAAAGAGAGGGGCAAGAAGGGTGCCATTCAGTGGGAGTGTTGGGAAAAGGCAATTATACCAGAATTTATTTGTCCAATACTTCCTGGGTAGTTATCCAGATAAGTAATGTAGAACTGCCGGAAGTCTATGACTAACTTAGAATTGGAGACTTTCATAGAAGGTGACATGAAGCAGGAACATTGCCCATCACATTCAAACTTCCCAGGCAATTTCCATGAAGATCAGTGCATCGAGACTTTCGTGAGGTCCAAGGTGCACTTTGGATCATTCTGCTGTTTCACTGACAGAAAGATTTGAGCTATTGTTGTATTGCAAATAGGTCAAAAATTTAGAATGTCTTAAGTTACATTAAACAATTTCATCTAAAAGCAAAATAATACACATGCTGGAAATGTGAAATAACAGAAAATGCTGGAAATATTCAGTAGTCTGGCAGATCTATGGACAGAGAAGCAATGCTAATATGGGAGTTTTAATCAGGTTCTGACTAAAAAAGGATAAGACATTCAATTTTCACCGAGTCTGGCCAACTTGGTACAGAGGGGCGTGCATTAAAAATGATTGACAGAATGCATTTCCAGGATACCAGTTGCCATTCCTGATTTCTGCCCCTTTCCTGGTTGCTAATTTAGACAATACGCTCCAATGATACCCCAGTGTAAATAATTTTTCACTAATTAATCTCAAATCTTTCCTTATTTCTAAAACCGCTATATTTCTTCTTAAACCTCTTTGTTTCAGAACAGTCAAGATTCACTTTCAGATTATAACTCTGTCCTAATTCATTTCAATGAATCACGAGCCCCAACCATGGTCTTGAGAGTATCACATGCTCCTTTATTCATTTAATGAAACCTAAAAAAGATCTCCTGTTATTCTACTTACACCAAAACAGATGCCAACAATCCCTCAGTCATTCAGACAAGATGTTGACCAGGGTCTCACTCTGCCTTCACAGTGGAAGACAATGGCACAATGATATCTTCATTGGACTGGTAGCCCAGAGGCCCATGCTAAAGGTTTTTGGCACACAAGTTCAAATCCAACAATGACAGCAGACAGAATTTAAATGTATTAATATATGTGGAATTGAAAGCTTACCTCAGGAATAGTAACCATGAAATCATAATTGATTGTTCTGAAAACCCATCTGATTCAGTATGCCCTTCAGGGAAAATCAGTCATCCTCACTCAGACTTACATATGTAAGTGTCTCCAGACTCTCAGCTATATGATTGATTCTAAACTACCCTCTAAAATGGCCGAAAAGGCTACTCAATTCAAGGACAATTAAAGATAGGCAACAAATACTGACCTTGCCAGCAATGCTCACTTCCATAAAAGATGACCAAGGATGCAGAGAAGCTCAGCCTGATGACCTATCCAATGTTTTTCTCTCACCCAACATCACAAAAACAATACACACAGGTTCGCCTCCTACCAATTTAGAAATCATATTATCAGACTTCTGGGCACCATGCTGGGACCTGGCTGCCCTTTAGCAATTTACCCAATGGTCACTTATCAAAGGCAGAGATCAGTTTGAAATCACAGTTGGATCTCAGAATCACAGAACCATACAGTGCAGAAGAGGCCCTTTGATCCACTGAGTCTATATGACCAAAAATATATTATTACCTACAGAAGTCCCACTTTCCCACACCAGGCCCATAACCTTCAATGTTATGACATTTCAAATGTTTGTCAAAATACATTTAAGGTTGAGGTTTCACGCCTACCAGACAGATGGCATATTCCAGACCCCATCACCTTCTGGTTAAAACTCTTTTCCTCAAATCCCCTCTAAACTTCCTGCCTTTCACTTTAACTTATCCCTCGTTATCAATCCTTACAGTAAGTGAAACAGATGCTTTCTATTTGCCTTGTCCATGCTCTTCAATCTTATACACTTCTATTAGGTCCTGCATCAAACTTCTCTACTCCAAAGAAAACAACCAGAGTTTCAAAGCTGAAATGCTCCAGTCCAGGCAACATCCTGGCGAATCTACTCTGCACCCATTCCAGTGACATCCTCCCGATAATGTGATGACCAGCATAACACACAGAGCTCCAACTGCGGCCCAACCAAAGTTCTGCCAGCTCCAACATGACCTCCCCAGCCTAATAATCTGTGCCATGACTGATAAAGGCAAGGATCCCATATCCCTTAACTACCCTGTTAACCTGTCCTGCCACCTTTAGGGACGTGTAAACAAGCACGCCAATATACCTCTATTGCTTGGAGCTCCCTCATGTCTTGCCATTCATTGAATATTCCCTATTTTGTTCCTTCTTCCAAAAATCATGACTTCTTAACTATCAGGATTAAATTCCATCCATCACTGATCTGCCCATCCATTTATATCCTCCTGCAACCTAACACCATCCTCTTCACTTTCAACCACCTGCTTGTGTCACCCACAAACTTATTCATCACACCTCCCCCCCCCCCACCCCCCCATCATATTCTCATCTACATCACTTACGAATATCACAAACAATAAGGATGAAGCACTACTCCCTATGGTATGCCACTGGACAATAGGTTCCAGCCACAGAAACAGACTTCTATCACCACTGTCTGTCTCTGCTCAGTAAGCTAATTTTAGAGTTATAGAGTCATGAAGCATAGAAACAGGCCCTCCAGCCTAGCATGTCTATGCTGAACAACAAACACCAAATCACACTACATTACCCTCTCTGAAGGGTTGGTGTGGACTCAATGGGCTGAATGGCCTACTTCCACACTGTAGGGATTCTATGACTTAACATTCATCGTGTATATCCTTCTCTTGTTGCTCCTCCCAAAATGCATCACCTTGCACTCCTTGGGATTAAGTTCCAGATGCTATTGATTGTTCTGTCAATTTACCAGCTGATCAATATCAGACTGCAGCAAGAGCATCCTCCTCACCATCAACAACAACAATTTTGAGTCATCAGCAAACTTAATCTTACTTTCTACATTCACATCCATGTCATTAATGCACATAATGAACAGCAAGGATCCCAGCACTGATCCTGATAATACACTGATGGTCACAGGCTTCCAATTACAAAAAACATCTTCCACCATAATCCTTTGCCTCCGATTTGTAAGCCAAATTTGGAACCAACTTGCCTTGGATTACATGGACTCTTACCTTTTGGATCAACCTTCCATGTGGGACCTTGTCAAAGACCTTAATGAAGTCCATGTAAGTCAATTGCCCTAGCTTCACCTGTCCAAAAAAACTGAATTAAACTAGTCAGACAGGATTTCTCTCCAACAAATCCATGCTCAACAATTGAGTTTTTTTTTGCTGATTAATCCCTGCCTTTCCAAGTGTTGATTAATTCTGTCCTTCAGAAGGTTTTGCCCAATAATTTCCCTACCACTGACTTCAGATAAACTGGTCTGTAAATACCTGGCCTATCCCTTCTGTCCATCTTAAACAAAGGAATCTTGAGTTATCCTCCAGTCATCCAGTACTTCACCGGTGGCCAGAAAGATATTAAATAATTTGGTCAGGGCCCCAGCAATCTCCTCCCTCGTCTCCTATAACAACTCAAGACACATCTCATCAAGCCCTGAGGAGTTATGCATCTTTATGCCCACTAAAGCATTTAATATCCCCTCCTTATTTAACTTCTGTGTTCTGAAACTTCACTATCCCAAATAAAATCCTGGCTCCAAAGCCTTTCCCTGCTATGAATACAAATGAGAAACATTCACTTCAAGACCTCACCACATCCATGCACAAGTTGCCCCTTTGGTCTCGAATAGGTTCTACTCTTTCTGCGTAATTACTCTCTTATTCTTAATATATTTAAGAGCCTTAGAATTTTCCTTGATCCTATCTGCCAAAAATGTTTTGTGGCCAATCTTTATTCTCCTAATTTGCTTTATAAGCAACTCCCTTCATTCTCCATAATATTGGCATTCAACTCACTGCACATGACATATATTTCCTTTTTCTTTTATGAACCTCCAGATATCCCTTGACATCCAGGTTTCCTTGGCTTGCCACTCTTGTCCTTCACTCTTAGAGAAATATGGTGGCTTTGAATTCTCACTACACTACTTTTAAGACTCCCACTTTCAAATGTAGATTTACCTGCAAGTAGCTGCTCCCAATCTATGCTTGCCAGATAGGATATGTAATGAACTTTAGATCCAACTTGCCAGCTTTACCCTGGATCCCATGAGTTTTTCCTTGTTTATCAGACTCCGATGTAGGACCTTGTTAAAGTCCTTGCCGAAATCCACTTCAATAATTTCCCTACCACTGACTGGTCTGGTCTGTAAATACCTGGCCTATCCCTATAGAAGTGTATAAGATCATGAGAGGCATGGATAGCGGAATGCACTCAGTCCTTTTTCCCAGGGTTGGGGAATTGAGGACTAGAGGGCTTCAGTTTAAGGTTAGAGGAGAAAGAATTAAAGGGAACCAGAGGGGCAACTTTGATTTTTTACACAAAAGGATGGTACGCATATGGAATGAGCTCCAGGAGCAGTAGTTGGGGTGGATACATTAACAATATTTTAAACTCATTTGGACAACATATGGATATGAAAGGTTTAGAAGATTATAGGTCAAGTGCAGGGAAATGGAGTTAGTGCGGATGGACATTTTCGCCAGCATGGACTAATTTGGGCCAAAAGGCCTGTCTCCATGCTGTAGCACTCTATGACTCTCGATAATTATATCAACTGTCCTATGCTCATCCAAATATTCGGTCACTTCCTTAAACTATTCCACCAGACTTTGACAAAGCCACACTGACTATCCCCTTCATGAGTTTTGAGTAGATTTGTCGCTCAGGTTGAGGTTTTGGATGTGGACCCCATCTACCACCCACTGAGAAAAGGAACAGGAAGTGACTTCACCACAGGAAATAACATCACCAATCCAAAGAAACCCAAACATATAAATAGAAAGCAGGAATTTTCAGCATTGCTTCGCCTGAGGCCCACTGAAGGGGTTACCTAATAGGGTAACGAAACATCTGGAAAAGAACCTTGCATCTCAGCGAGCAAACCTACATCCAAAACTGACTATCCCCAATCAAACCTGTGTCTCTGAACAGAGATTAAATTTTCTGCTTCACTATTTTCCCTACCATTTATATTACACTTACTTTTCTGTAGCTACCTGGTGAGTCTCTACCAGCCTTCTTGAAAAATTGAATCACATTAACTATCCTCCAGTCCTCTGGCACCTCCTTGTGGCCAGAAAGAATTTAAAAATTGGGTCAGGGTCCCTGCCATTTACTCTTCATCACCCACTGCAGCCTGGGATACAACTCAACTGTATCTGGGATTTGTCTACTTTTAAAACCACTAAAACCTCCAATTCCTCTTCGCTTTTATATAAATCTGCTCAAGAGCTTCACAGTTAGCTTTCTTGAATTCTTAACTTGCATCCTCCTTCTTCTGAGTAAAGACGGATGCGACACATTCATTTAACACTCTACCAATGTCTTTTGGTTCACACAAATTGCTCCATTGGTTCCTAACAGATCCTATTCTTTCCCTAGTTATTCGCTTTGTCTTAATATACTTGTAGAACCTCTTGTTTAACCTTGTCTCTAGGTTTTTCTCACACACCTCTTTGCTCTCCTAATTACTTTCTTGAGATCCCCTCTGCACTTCCTGTTATGGACCAGGCCAGACCCACTCAAAATATTTTAAGAAGGTAGCCTAGACCCTAACTTTTTCTTATTTTAAAGGCAAATGTGAAATGGATATTCCAGGTGTGATACAGCTGGTGAAACCACTCAGCTTTAAGCAAAACAAAATTTATTTTAACACTACCATTGAAATATGAACAAAAAAAGTGGAATTTAAAATAACTATTGGAAAACTTTAATCAATCCGATACAGTAATAATTACTAATTAACGGTTCCAATTCAGTAACATTTCATAAACACACCCCTTGGCAAAAAGATTAAATTTATACACAGATTATTATCGGCAGGAAGGAACACAATCCAAAGGGATCTCAGAAGAAAGCCAGAGGAATTCTTTACTGAAGCTTGCAACTCCCACGGACTCTCACATCTTGTGACTTCTACAGCCAAAACAAACTAGAAAATACCTTAACTTTGTGTATATCCCAGTCCAACACCGGCATCTCCAAATCATGACTACTATCGACACCACTAACTGCCGGCTTAAAGTGGAGAGGATCTCCAAGAAGATCGCACATATTGACACAGACATCAAGTTTCTACAGGAATGCAGGCAAGCAGAAAAGATCCCAAAAGGATTATGGATAACAAACCCACTTAAGTCGACCTACAACACAGACTACGCAGAGAGACTTTGCCACCGCACCTCTCGTAAACTCCTCAAATCATCTCATGCACCGACTCTACAGCAGGTACCACAATTACGCGACATTGCCAAACAGACAAGGCAACAAAACTACACCACGTACATGCACGCCAAGAACAAAACACTGGAGAAACTTGGCATTCTCACCAGTAATAGCAAAGCCCACCCTGGCACCACAGTAGACAACATTATCACTGCGGGGAAGTCCATTATCAACTTATCGGACCACACCCTTCGACCAGAAGAGATCGAAGTCCTGAGTAGGGGTCTCAACTTCTGCCACACCACCAAAATGGACCCATTGGTTCTGGCAGCAGACACTGAGGAGTTCATCAGATGAATGAGACTCTGGGAATTCTTTCAAGGTGCCAGCAGTGATCCTAATGAGATCACTGATGAACTGGAACAGTCATCACAGGGGTCTGTAGAGGAGCAATCAAAGAAGGTGTCAACTTGGACCCCACCGGAGGGCCGCTACCCTGGACTTGACATGTATGCTCAAACCGTCAGGAAATATATAGATTCCAGATTCACCAGCCGTACCCACAAGCTAGAGCAAAACATCACCCATTCACAACGCAGCACCATCCAGGCTCTCAAAACCAATCACAACATTGTCATCAAACCAGCAGATAAAGGAGGAGCCATTGTCATTCAGAATAGAACAGATTACTGCAAGGAAGTGTACCGACAACTGAACATACAGGAACACTACAGGCTGAACTACCAGCTGATCCGAAAGAACACGGCTGTGAATTAAACACATTGATCAGAACTTTGGATCCAGTCCTTCAGAGTTCCCTACGCGCCCTCACTTCTTCCAAAGGTACACAAAGCCAACACACCAGGACGTCCCATCATGTCGGGCAATGGGACCGTATGTGAGAATCTCTCTGGCTATATTAAAGGCATCTTGAAACCTATTGTACAGGGGATCCCCAGCTTCTCTCGTGACACCACGGATTTCTTACAGAAACTCAGCACCCACAGACCAGTCGAACTGGGAACATTCCTCGTCACAATGGACGTTTCCGCACTCTACACCAGTGTCCCCCACAAGGATGGCATTGCGGCAACAGCCTCAGTACTCAACACCAACAAATGCCAATCTCCAAACACCATCCTACAACTCATCCGCTTTATCCTTGATCACAACGTCTTCACCTTTGACAACCAGTTCTTCATCCAGACACCTGGAAGAACCATGGGTCCAAATCTGCACCCCAATATGCCAACATTTTTATGCACAGGTTCAAACAAGACTTCTTCTCTATGGAGGATCTCCAACCAACATTATACACCAGGTACATTGATGACATTTTCTTCCTCTGGACCCATGGTGAGGAGTCACTGATAAAAACTACACAGTGACAACAACAAGTTTCATCCCACCATCAAACTCACCATGGACTACTCTCAACTATCTGTCTCATTCTTGGACACATGCATCCCCATCAAGGATGGACACCTCAGTACCACACTCTATGCAAACCCACAGACAACCTCACAATGCTACACTTCTCCAGCTTCCACCCAAAACATATTAAAACAGCCGTCCCCGATGGACAAGCCCTACGCATACACCGGATCTGCTCAGATGAGGAGGAATGTGACAGACACCTGGAAGTACTCAGGGATGCCCTCACAAGAACGGGGTACGAGGCCCAACTCATAGACCGCCAGTTCTGACGTGCCACAGCAAGGAACTGTAATGACCTCCTAAGGACACAGACATGTGCTGCAACCAACAGGGTACCCTTCGTTGTTCAGTATTTCCCAGAAGCTGAAAAACTACGCCATGTTCTTCGTGACCTGCAACACATTATCAATGAGGATGAGCACCTCACCAAGACCTTCCCCACACCTCCACTATTGCCTTTAAACAACCGCCAAACCTCAAACAGATCATTGTTTGTAGCAAGCTGCCCGGCTCTTAGGACAACACCATACAACCCTGTCACGATAGGCGATGCAAGACGTGTCAGAGTGTGGACACAGATACCACCATTACGCGTGGGGACACCTCCCACCTTGTACATGGCAGGTAGTCACGTGACTCAGCTAACGTTGTCTACCTTATACGTTGCAGGCAAGGATGCCTGGAGGCATGGTACATTGGGGAAACCAAGCAAAGGCAGCGACAATGGATGAATGGGCACCGCACAACAATCAACAGACAGGAGGGTTCCCTCCCAGTTGGGGAACACTTCAGTGGTCCAGGACATTCAGCCTTGGACCTTCGGGTGACCATCTCCAAGGTGGACTTCGGGACAGGCAGCAGAGAAAAGTGGCAGAGCAGAAGCCGATAGCTAAGTTTGGTACACATAGGGAGGGCCTCAACCGGGACCTTGGCTTCATGTCACATTACAGGTGACCACCATTGCACTATACACACACAGACACTCCTACACACACCCTTACAGACACACACACTCCCACGGTCACACATGCACCCCCTCACAGACTTAAGACACTCTACACTCACTACACACACATACACTTTCTCACACTCACAACCCCCAACCCAGACAGACACACAGACAGACAAAGATCCACATGCACACGTATATTTTGTGGGGTGAATTTGTACTTTGCTCAAAAACTGCATGAATTTATGTAAAACTCCGTTATCTCACTTTTTAGATTAGAATCAATCTAAACATCATGGCACAGACAGAGAACACAGGGGGCTAACACCTTCAACATATTGTCTAGCTATCATCCATTGTTAACAGCTAACCTGAGAACGCAACTTTTAAAAAAAGGTTTTGTGATTTACACATGAAAGAAGTGAAACTTTCATGGTATTCAAACAATAAAAGACTTAATAATCAATTTTTCAATGTATAATTTAGTTACATCACACTGTAAACTTTTGCTATAAATTCTGTGTTAGGATTGAGCCCTCCACTGAAGGAGCGACGCTCTGAAAGCTAGGTGTGCTTCCAATAAACCTGTTGGACTATAACTTGGTGTTGTGTGATTTTTAACTTAGAAAATGCCTGATCTGGGAGAATTGGCCACACCCCTTCCATTGTTGAACTAAACCCTTCCGCACCTCTACCTTTACCATCTCTATGCAAATACCCAAGGATAAAATAACTTTCTTAAAGTGACATGTCTCCAGTGCTCCCTTTGTTATAAACTTCTTTCCCTTTTTATCCAGCTTGAATATTCCTACATATCCATTGTTCTCTGGGCTCCTACATTTCACACTAAAGGGAACATGGGTCTGTATTCCACACCTCCCCCATCAACCCCATATCTTTTTGAACATTGTGGGTTTACCCTCAAGTAGCTACTTTCATTCTGTTTTCGCCAGACCCTGCCATATTTTAATAAAACCTGCCTTAACCCAATCAAAAACCCTTTTTTTGCAGACCATCTTTCTCCTTTTCCATAACTTAACCAAACTTAAAGCATACCATGTTGTGATCACGATCACTAAAATACTCCCCCGCTATCACCTGGAACATCTTTCCAGCTTCATTCCACAGAATTAGGTCCGACTCTGTACTGTAGGAACATGTTGACATAAAACACATGTACGCCCTGAGAAATCTGCTCTCCCTAAACCCTTTGTACTCTGATTATCCCAATTAATACTTGATGACACTTCCAAGCTATCTTCCCTCCTTATTTACTAGGCAAAAGTGAATACTGCAGATGCTGGGGATCAGAGTCAAGATTAGAGTGGTGCTGGAAAAGCACAGCAGGTCAGGCAGCATCCAAGAAGCAGGAAAATTGATGTTTCAGGCAAAGGCCCTGAAGGGCCGATGGAGGGCTTTTGCTCAAAACATAGATTTTCCTGCTCCTCAGATGCTGCCTGACCTGTTGTGCTTTTCCAGCACCACTCTAACCTTGCCTCCTTATTTACTCCGTAACTAATAATGCAATACTACCTCCACTTTTGCAGCCTCCCCTGTCCTGCCTAAAGATCCTATATCCCAGAATGTTAAAGTTGCCAGTCTTATCCTCCTTCAAACACAGCTGTGATGGCAACATCGCAGTTGTGTCAATTGTTATGAAGTTGAAGACGTGTAATGTGACTTTAAGAGAGAGGGAATGCTATTCTGAACTGAGAGCTTACACTTACCTGTGTACATGACTAGATGGCAGTCCAGAGTGTACTGGAAAATTGAAAGTAAGGAATATTTGGCTGTGAAATGGACACCTGAATTTTCATTGCTGTTTTGACAACGATTTCAATTTAATCAGTTTAAATTATATCTCAAGATACTAAAACCCAATTGAATGTGAATTTATTGTTTTGCCAACATCAAACCAATAAGACAATCCAATGTTAGAAGGTATAAAATGTGGTCATTTTGAAAATTTTTCAGAGATCAACTGTCGTCAAGCCAGAGAGCTAATTGTCCATCTAACATCTTGCTCTCAAAGAAATTAGGAAACACACTCTATCAAAGGTACCTTTTCATGTGAAACATACTCACAGTACAAAGACGATGACCCAAGGAGATCCTCAGCCAGAAGAGTGAAGACAGAAGACAATGGAAACTGTGGTTTTGAAATTAAGTTGATGTAATTTTAATAAGTGTCTTATTGGAACAGCATATTGTTATAGAGTTGGAGGCAGATAGTAATCAGTTAAGAGAAAGGGGGGCTTAGAGTTGTGAATAGTTGTTGTTTAACATTCACTTTTAGAGTTAAAAAATAAATTGATGTTATTTTCTTTAAATAGTGGAATTTGGGAGTTCTCTGTCACTCATATTTTAGCAGATTAGCAGGTGAGGTAAGCTTTTCTGGGTGTTTGGTTTAATTAACACAATCCATTTCCTTATCTCATCTGACTTTCCTATAGTATTCTTGGCATTAAAGTAGAGGTCACTCAGCCTTGCTTTACTCTCTCAAAACACCACATGGCTAAACTTGCTCTGCCTGGGTTCCTTTTCCAAGTTATGCTGTGTCATTACTGAATTAATGTGTTGCGTGCCCTGCCCGACTAAACTAGTTTAAACATCTCCCAGCAGCACTGGCTTCCACAAAGATGTTAGCCCCATTCTAGTTCAGGTGCAGACCGAATGTAGAGATCCCAGCTTCCACAGAAATGGTCCCACTGATCAAGAAATCTAAAACCCTCCCTCCTGAACAACTCTTGAGCCATGGTTTCAGCTGGTCTATTCTCCTATTTTTGTGCTCACTTGCCTGTGGCACTGGAAGTAATCTTAAGGTTATAATATGAGAGGTCCTGCTTTTTAATCTACAGTCTCACTCTGTGAACACTTGATGCGAGACCTCATCCCTCATTCTACCTATATTGTTGGTTCGAATTTATTGCTTTCTCCCTTCAAGATGCTTCCATTCAGTGACATCCCTGACCCTGACACTAAACAGGTAACTTATCATCCTAGACTTACGTTTGTGGCCACAGAAACGCCTGTCTATTCCCCTAACAAATTAATCACCAATCACTATCAGACTGTTTACACTTCTTTGATTAAGTGACCAGAAAGGTGAGGGGAGGGCAATAGATGCCATCTATATGGATTTCAGTAAGGCCTTTGATAAGATTCCTCATGGTAGGCTGCTCTGGAAAATTAGATCGCGTGGACAACAGGGGAAAGTGGCAAATTGGATACACAATTGGCTTGATGGTAAGTAGTAGAAGGTAATAGTGGAAGGATGCTTGTCAGACTGGAGGCCTGTGACTACTGGAGTGCCTCAGGGGTCGGTGCTGGGCCCATTGCTGTTTGTTATCTATATCAATGATCGACAGGAGAGTGTACAAGGCATGATTGCAGATGACAATAAAATAGGCGGCAACATGGACAGTGAGAAAGATTATTGCAAATTGCAGCAGGACCTTGATCAGCTAGGGAATGGCAAATGGAGTTTAATAGAGACAAGTGTGAGGTCTTACATTTTGGAAAATCAAATCAATGTAGGAGTTTCATGGTAGGGCCTTAAGGAGTGTAGTGGAACACAGGGACATTGGAGTTCAGGTACATGGTTCTCTGAAAGTGGAGTCACAGGCTGACAAGACAGGAAAAAAGGCTTTTGGCACACTGGTCTTCATCAATCAAGGTGTTGAGTATAAAGTTGGGAAGCTATGTTGCAGTTGTACAGGACATTGGTAAGGCCACACTTGGAGTCTTGTGTACAGTTTTGGTCACCTTGTTTTGGGATCATGTTATTAAACTGGAAAGAGTACAGAAGAAACTTACAAGGATGTTACCAGGACTCAATGGTGAGAGGTTGAATAAGCTAGGACATTTTCTTTAGAGAATAGGAGATAAGGGGGGAACCTTGTAAAAGTGCATAACATCTTGAGAAGCATGGATAGGGTGAAAGCACTCAGTTTTTTTTCCTAGGGTTGGGGAATCGAGGACTAGAGGGCTTCAGTTGAAGGTTAGAGGAGAAAGAATTAAAGGGAACCTGAGGGGCAACTTTTTTTACACAGAGGGTGGTACGCACATTGAATGAGTCGACAACAGGAGTGGTTGAGGTGGGTACATTAACAACATTTAAAAGTAATTTGGACAAATACATGGGTATGAAAGGTTTAGAAGGATATGGACTCCAGACCACCTTTAATCCAGCAGAGTTCGGACCCGAACAGGACAAACAGTACAGACTAAAGATTCAAAAACACCAGCAACAGTTCTCCTTCAAGATCCTCCGCTCCACGCTTGCAGCAATGCGCCGGCACCTAACCTCTCTACAGTCATCCCTGCCTCAGCTGAGGGCCACACTCTCTCAGAATTGCAAAGGACCCCTTCTGTACTACATCCTCAGGAGAATTCATACTCTCAACAAACAGTATTTCAACTCCATCTCAAACATCAAAAACTGTAAGTACAACAAACTTTTATCTACCCACCTCCATAACCAGCGCTCCTCAAACATTCCAGAAGATTCCCCTGGCCTCGGAATCTACTCAGACGCCATTAGCCAAGCAGTTCCCAACCCCACGCTGATTGATGATGTCACTTCCGCCCCATCATGGCCACTCCCACAACCACTTCCACCCCTCACAATTCCTCATGCATCACACGTGACATCACTTCTGCCCCTCACATCATCGCTGATGCCACATGCTCAGTGACTTCCACCACTTCCACCCCCACCAGTGCCACTCACCTGCATTCTGCTGACATGCCCCCCATAGACCCCACTGTCACATATCCCCACCCCCCAGAACCCTGAGGGGAACACCACCCCTGCTCAGGACTCCACCCCCATTCCCCCCACCATCACACCCACTCCCAGCTCTACACCCACACCAGATCCCAGCTCCCAGCCCTGCCGAGTTTTCACCATCCCCCCAGATTCCCCCTCACTTAGGACAAACGATCAGTCCTCAGCAAAGGACTCACCTTCATCCCCCTCTGTCCACACATCAATGAATTTAATACACGCCGTGACGTCGAACAATTCTTCCGCCGCCTCCGCCTCCGAGCTTACTTTCACAATCAGGACCCCTTCGCCCACCTCCAACACACTGCATACACCTGAACACCCTGCGCTGGCCTATTACCTGCCCTCGACCTCTTCATTTCCAACTGCCGCCGGGACATTAACCGCCTCAACCTGCCTACCCCCCTCCCCCACTCCAACCTCTCACCCTCACAACGCGCAGCCCTCCAATCCCTCTGCTCCAATCCCAACCTCACCATCAAGCCAGCGGATAACGGGGGCGCAGTAGTAGTCTTGGGCACTGACCTCTACAACGCTGAAGCCAAACGCCAACGAGGACACCTCTTCCTACTGCCCCCTCGACCATGATCCCACCCCCCATCACCAAACCATCATCTCCCAGACCATACAGGACCTCATCACCTCGGAAATCTCCCACCCACAGCTTCCAACCTCATAGTCCGGGGACCCCGCACTGCCCGGTTCTACCTCCTTCCCAAGATCCACAAGCCTGACCACCCTGGCCGACACATTATCTCAGCATGCTCCTGCCCCACTGAACTCATCTCTACCTAGCTCGACACTGTCCTATCCCCCCTAGTCCAGGAACTCCCCACATACATTCGTGACACCACCCACGCCCTCCACCTCCTCCAAGACTTCCGTTTCCCCGGCCCACAACGCCTCATCATCACCATGGATATCCAATCCCTCTACACCTCCATCTGCCATGACCAGGGCCTCCAAGCCCTCCGTTTTTCTTCTCCAGACGTCCCCAACAGTACCCTTCCACCAACATTCTCATTCGTTTGGCCGAACTGGTCCTCACTCTTAACAATTTCTCCTTTGAATCCTCCCACTTCCTCCAGACCAAAGGGGTAGCCATGGCACACGTATGGGCCCCAGCTATGCCTGTCTCTTTGTTGGCTACGTAGATCAGTTGATCTTCCGTAATTACACCGGCACCACTCCCCACCCCTTCCTCCGCTACATTGATGACTGCATTGGCACCACCTCGTGCTCCCGTGAGGAGGTTGAGCAATTCATCAACTTCACCAACACATTCCACCCTGACCTTAAATTTACCTGGACCATCTCTGACACCTCCCTCCCCTTCCTGGACCTCTCCATCTCCATTAATGACGACCGACTTGACACCGATATTTTTTACAAACCCGACTCCCACAGCTACCTGGATTACACCTCTTCCCACCCTACCTCTTGCAAAAATGCCATCCCGTATTCCCAATTCCTCTGCCTCCGCCGTATCTGCTCCCAGGAGGACCAGTTCCACTACAGAACACACCAGATGGCCTCCTTCTTTAGAGACTGCAATTTCCCTTCCCACGTGGTTAAAGATGCCCTCCAACGCATCTCGTCCACATTCCGCAACTGCTCCCTCAGACCCCACCCCTCCAACCGTAACAAGGACAGAACACTCCTGGTGCTCACCTTCCACCCTACCAACCTTCGCATAAACCAAATCATCCGCCAACATTTCCGCCACCTCCAAAAGACCCCACCACCAGGGATATATTTCCCTCCCCACCCCATTCTGCCTTCCGCAAAGACTGTTCCCTCCGCGACTACCTGGTCAGGTCCACGCCCCCTACAACCCACCCTCCAATCCTGGCACTTTCCCCTGCCACTGCAGGAACTGTAAAACCTGTGCCCACACCTCCTCCCTCACCTCTATCCAAGGCCCTAAAGAAGCCTTCCATATCCATCAAAGTTTTACCTGCACATCCACTAATATCATTTATTGTATCCATTGCTCCCGATGTGGCCTCCTCTACATTGGGAAGACTGGGCGCCTCCTAGCAGAGCGCTTTAGGGAACATCTCCGGGACACCCGCACCAATCAAACACACCGCCCCGTGGCCCAACATTTCAACTCCCCCTCCCACTCTGCTGAGGACATGGAGGTCCTGGGCCTCCTTCACCGCCATTCCCTCACCATCAGACGCCTGGAGGAAGAACGCCTCATCTTCCGCCTCGGGACACTTCAACCCCAGGGCATCAATGTGGACTTCAACAGTTTCCTCATTTCCCCTTCCCCCACCTCGCCCTAGTTCCAAACTTCCAGCTCAGCACTATCCCCATGACTTGTCCGACCTGCCTATCTTCTTTTCCACCTATCCACTCCACTCTCTCCTCCAGGCTCACTGCCTTTATTCCTGATGAAGGGCTTTTGCCTGAAACATCAATTTCGCTGCTTCTCGGATGCTGCCTGAACTGCTGTGCTCTTCCAGCACCACTAATCCAGAATCTGGTTTCCAGCATCTGCAGTCATTGATTTTACCCCTTCAAAGGATATGAACCAAGTGCAGCGAAATTGGGTTAGTGTGGACGGACATTTTGGTCGGCATGGAACAAATTGTGCTGGAGAACTCTTTGACTATATGGCTCAATGGTTAGCACTGCTGCCTCACAGCGCCAGGGACCCAGATTCAACTCCACCTTTGGGTGACCGTCTGTATGAAGTTCGCACGTACTCCCTGAATATGCTTGGGTTTCCTCTGGGTGCTTGGGTTTCCTCTGGGTGCTCAGGTTTCCTCCCACAGTCCAAAGATGTGCAGGTTGGGTGAATTGGCCATGTTAAGTTGCCCAGAGGTTTACAATGAAAGGGTATGGGGTTTGCCCGGGTAGGATGCTCTTTGGAGTGTCTGTGTGGACTCAAAGGACTGATTGGCCTGCTTCCATACTTTAAGCATTTGATGATTAAACTATCGTCCCTACATTCTTTTTCTTTCCCTCCTGTACAGTCAGGCAGCTTGTGGTTCCAGGTGCTTGGCTCTGTCTGCACTCCCTTGAGGTAGCAGTGGCCTTATCAGCTTCCAAAATGGAAAAATCAATTTGAGAGCAGGATCACTGGATACTTCTGCACTACCTGCCTGTTCCACCTGCCTGGTGGTCACCCATTCCCTTCTTTCTTCTATCCATGTAGCTGTGTTGTGGATGTGCCAGTATTTCCAGCTGCCATTCGAGCTTCAAAACCCAGAGCACAAAATCTATGCACTTGGGAGCACTTCTGGCACATGTGGTCATCCTGGACACTGGTACAATATGACTCCCCACTTGTCAGGTCACACCTTCCACTCAGCAGACCTCCCCTGCATTAAATGTCCCCTCAGAATTCTTGGGTCTTACTAGCTAACTTTATCCCGAAAATAATTTTACACTTTTCTTAGAATAACTATAATTTAGGTAGAGTTTCTCAAGATATTTTCTTCATCAGCCAATCAGCTTGCTGCTATCCTGAGACATCACTGCAGTATTGTTTTTCTGTCTTCACTGGACACCCTCACATTGTCCAAAAGTAAATCACTGGATTGTGAGCAATCTCAGATCCACTTGTTGATTTTCACTTCTCCCTACTTTAGGCCAACCTCCACAACCTATTGTTAAATTGTCTCAAATTAGGGAACAGAGTAGAAACCGGTGATTTAACACAGGGTCTTGCTACAATATTCTCAACACACTGCACTATTTTGGAAAGTACATCTCATTCCTATTCTACTACAGATCTTCACAGAGAAATATCTTTTTTGTTTGACGTACACAATGCATGCTCATGGACACATTTGCACATGCACATTTGTTTTTATATATCTTTTATTCTTCAAACTGTAACTCCTAAAAGATGGTGCACTCAAAATGTTTGATGAAAACATCAAGCACATTACCTGTGAAGTTGTTTGTGTACACCCAGCAACATGTGCAATGTTTACAGTCCACAATGGAACTACACTTCATGTCCCTTTTAGAATCACTGCTCCAACAGAATCTGGGAAAGCAGTCTCAATTTGTAAATCTCTGGAAGTTAATCAGAGGCCAGTTGTACCTAATGGTAACTCTCAAGCTCAGGAAGGAGGTAGCCATCATAAAATGGATATAGAGTTCTTTTCCGTCTTTGAAATAATTATATCTATATCTACGTTTCCAAAGCTTAATGCCTCATTAATTACAGACTGGCTACAGGCTTTTGCAACTTTGTGCAAAGATCACATAACCTTTCATCATTGCTCATAGTAGGCAAACAAGTAAACTAGAAACAAGTTCCTTTGTCAACTTGTGCAAAATAACAGTGACTGACTTTATCACAGTAACACTTAGCTGTGGCTCAGGGGGTAGCACTCTCATCAAAGTCCGAAAGTCATAGTTTCAAGCCTTACTACAGAACTTTGAGTCCGTAACCAAGGTCGACATTCCAATGCAATACTGACTGCCTTTCAAATGAGACACGAACTGAGATCACAGTCACCTGGCTTTGGGACATAAAAGAACTTCATGGCACCATTTCAACGCAAAAGGGTTCTTACTGGCACTGATTATCCTAAAACCAAGATTATCAAAAACAGACAGCTCAATTGGCTGGACAGCTAGTTTGCAATGCAGCAGTGTGGGTCCAATTCCCACACCTGCTTAGTTCCTGCTTAGTTACCATGACAGATTCTCCTCCTCAACCTCTCCCCTCGCCTCAGGCATGCTGACCCTCAGATTAAATCACCACTCTCTAATGAGAGCACATGCCTAGAATCTGTTAGAACTAGGTCAATTTTTATTCCTGAGGGAAGCAATCCTGTTGCTCTGTCTAGCTTAAATGTGACTCCAATTCCACACCCTGGGGTTGACTCTTAATTATCCCCTGAAGTGCCCCAACAGGCTCTTTGTTATATCAAAATTATGGTTCAAGGAAGCATTCATGCAGCACTGGCAGTACTGATGGAGAGTCACTGGATTGAAAACATTAACTCCACTTTCTCCCCACAGATATTGCCAGGCCTGTTGAGTTTCTCCAACAATTTCTGTTTTAATGTCAGTAAAACTTTTGTAGGACAAGTGAGATGAGCAATAATTGCCTATACAATGGGTTAGCAAGACAGAAAAGCAGTCATTATGTACAGCCATTTAACAATATTGGAAGTATTCAGTAAGCAAGGTCAGCTAACAAGAGTAAAAGTATCCATTGTATGAATCCAGTTAACAAAGTTAAGAACATTCATTGTATAACAGTAAAGGGTTTGGTCTCTGCTATTGATACTCATTGATTGTAATGGTCACCCAATTAATATGTATGTTGCCTTATCTGGATGCTCCTTCCTGTAAAATGATTATATAGTTCATTGAGAAACCGTTGTTTGAGAGAGCCCCTGAGCACATGGGTGATCGTTTCTCTCTCTCCAGGGCCTGGAATAAAGGAAGGTAAAACTACTGTATCTCCGAGCGTTTTGCTTCAACTGGAGGGGGAAATGGGACGACACTGTGACTCCTGGTTTTGGGTTTTGAGTTCACTTTGTCTAACCTGGTTAGAATTGTATAGGTTTTTTTATGAGATCCTCTCTCTTTGAACATTCAGTGAAAAATGCCTAAACAATATAGTCTCTCTTCATACCTTAGCCCTGCTATCCCAGGAATCAGTCTGACAAATCTCCATTGCACTCCCTCCATAGCCAAAACTTTCTTTCTCATGTAAAAAGACCTGAGAAATAATCCAGGTGTGGTCTCAACAAGGCTTTGTATAATTTCAGCAAGACATCCTGCTCTTCTTGATATGAAGGCCAACATACCACTTGCCTCCTTCATCACTGGCTGCACCTATATGTTTACTTTCAGAAACCAATGTACAAGGATACCTATGTCTTGTTGCACATCCTCCTAATAATGTGCCTTCCTGTATTTGCTATCAAAGTGGATAATCTCATATTTACTCACATTATGTTTCATTTGCCATGCATTTGTCTACTCAACTTGTTCAAATTACACTGAATCATCTCTGCATCCTCCTTCCAGCTCATTTTCCACCCAGTTTTGTGATGCCTCAAGTTTGCAAGATATTATAGAGTCTTGGAGTTGTACAGCAAGAATGCACACCCTTCAGTCCAACTTGTCCATGCCGACCAAATATCCTAAATTAATCTAGTCCCATTTACCAGTATTTGGCCCACATCCATCTTACACCCTTTCTATTCATATACCCATCCAGATGACTTTTAAATGTAAGAATTGTGGCAACCTCCATCACTTCCTCATTCCATACACTGAAAGGGGCAACCTTTCCACCCTCTGCGTGAAAAGGTTGCCCCTTTAAAAGAGCCTTTAAATCTTTCTCCTTTCACCTTAAACCTATGCCCTCTAGTTTTGGACTCCAGTTCCTTCATTTGCATCATGAATATATATTCTGAATTTATGGGGTCCAAGCACTGATCCCAGCAGTACCTAGTCACTGCCTGACAGTTGGAAAGTTTATTCCTGCGTTGTTTCCTATCGGCCAACCAGTTCTCTATGTCAGTAAACTACACCCAATCCAATGACCTTTAGTTTTACATGATAGTCTCTTATGTGCCCTATTGACAATCTTCTGAAAGTTCAAGTAAACCACATCCATAGGCCACCCCCTCATCAACCTTACTGGTTATATCCTCAAAAAATGCCTCTAGTTTTGTCAAACATGATTTCCTCTTTGTAAATCCATCTGATTCTGTTGGATCTCTTCCCAAGGATACAGAGGGTGATGGTAGAAGGTTGCTTTTCAGACCAGAGGCCTGCGATCATCAGTCACAAGGATCGGTGCCAGGTCCACTTCTTTTTGTCATTTATGTAAATGATTTGGATGATAATATAAGAAGCATGGTTATTAAGTTTGCAGACGCCATCAAAATGGGTGGTGTGGTGCACAGTGATGATGGTTACCTCAGGGTATAACAGGACCTTGATCCAATGGGCCAACGGGTAGCAAACGGAGTTTAATGGAGATGTTGCATTTTGTTAAGGCAAACCAGTGCAAGGCTCATAATAGGGCCCTGAGGAGTGATGCTGAACAAAGAGAAGGTAGCAGATCCTTGAAAGTGGAGTCATATGTAGATAGGGTGGTGAAGACAGCGTTTGGTACGCTTGCCTTTATTGGTCAGTGCATTGAGTATAGGAATTGAGAGATCAAGTTGTGGCTGTACAGGGCATTAGTGATACCATTTTTAGAATGCTGCATACAACTCTGGTCACCCTTCTACAGGAAGAATGTTGTTAATCTTGAGAGGGTGCAGAAAACATTTACAAAGATGTTGCCGTGACTGGAGTGTATGATTCATAGGGAGAGACTGAATAGGCTGGGGCTTTTTTCCCTAGACCACTGGAGCTTCATAAAATCATAGAGGAGCACGGAAAGGGTAAGAGGTGTCACAAATAGAGGGCATAGGCTTACTGTGTGAAAGGTAAGATTTAAAAAAGGATCAGCAGTGCAAGTGTAATTTTTCATACAGCAGGTGGTGCATGTATGGAACAACTTGCCAGAGGAAGTGGTAGGTGTGTCCATTAGTTCTAAAGCCACTTTCTTCAGAGCTCCGGCATATAGATTACTGGGCCCTGGGAACTTGTCTGCCTTTAATATAATCAAATTCCCTGATACCATTTCCCTACTAAAACTGACTTCCTTCAGTTCCTCCCTCTCACTAGACCCCATGTTCACCAACACATTTGGGATGTTATTTTGGCTTCATTTGTGAAGGCAGAACTACTGTATGTATTAATAGGTTGACCATCTCTTTGCTCCCTATTATAACATTCCCTGCTTCTGATTGTAATGGGGAACGTAAGCCAGTTTTATCCTCACTGTCCTTATAATTTAAATTCTTTTAGTACCAATATCATTCTGGTGAATATGCATACCATATCTCCCTAACAGCACTTTGGTTGCACGTACATGGGATAAACTGCAGCAGTTCAAAAGACAGTTCATCAACACCTTCAGAAGGGATGACTAACAAATTTGGCTTACCAGCAGTACTTACATTCCACAAAACAGTTAAAAACCTCTAAGGACAATATATCTTTTCTGAAATGCGGGTGCCTAGAAATGAATAAAATGATCTAAGTAATGTTCGGTGGTTTAAAGCTTTGGCATCATTATAAGTATTTCAACAGCTTGAGAATCACTTATAACTTGGACAGTTCACTTGACTTTAACACTGGTAAGGAAATGGAATTGTTTCAATAGGACCATGGCTATGAGACTGGTCGTTTAGCAAAACACCTGATGCTGACTAATAGAGAAATACTGACCAGGACACACTGAACAAAAAGAAAGAGTGGGCTAAGGAATCAGAAAACACTGAGCTATCCTTTTATGAATGATGTAGAAAGTATAAGTTTCTTCACTACATGCTAAGCGAGCCTTAAACCATGCCTAACAGGAACAAAAGGAATACAAATTTATGCCAATAAGTGAAGAAATGTAATGTTGGAAGATTCTTCTGTCATAGTACATCATGTTGATATGGAGACTGTTTGGATAGTTATCAAGCAAGAGGTCAACAGCCAGTTTAAATTAATTAGTCACACTCACCAAAGTTCTACTGAACTTATTTATCTCCCTGACAAACACAACAGATTTTCACAAAATCCGAATCGATTCAGAGGCTGTAGCAAAGATCTGTGCTATCAGCTGCAAATCTATCCACAACCACCCTGAAGCGAGTGCTGAGAAACCAGTCAGCATTAGAATCAGCTGTGGTATAAAGGATTTTTTCATATCTTAGCAGATTTGCTGTAGGGTTAACCTACAAAAATGTCAGGGATTCTCCTTCACAATATTCAGCATAACCTTGCCTTCAGAAACAGACAGAACGGGCAGCCTGTTGCATTACTCTATATTCTGCTATTTTTCAGAAAATAGTATTTTAGAATAGGCTACATGATTAATTTGAGACTTGACATATAGAGAGCATGGCAGGCTCTAGACTTTGGACTCATGGCTTCCAAAACTCTCCAATATTACAGGGCTACTTCACCTCATGTCTGGACATGTTTTACACTAACTGATAGAACTGGCGATTAATCAATCCATTATTATTGTAGTGTTTTTAAAAAAAATACATTTATTCACAGAATGTGGTTGTGGCTGGCTAAGCCAGCATTTATTGCCCTTTACTAATTACCTTTGAGGTGATGGTGATGAGCTACTTTCTTAAAACACTGTAATCAAGATGGTGTAGGTACACCCATGGAACTGTTGGGAAGAAGGACAACCAAGTAGAAATATACTGCTGCCCCTTCACTTTCAAGTTAGGATGGGGTGGGACATGCAGGTGGTGGTATTCCCATGTATCTGCAGCACTAGTCCTTCCATCAGTGCAGACAGATTCCATCGGAGGGTTCAAAAGAGAGCTGGATATATATTTGAAAGTGAAGTTAGAGGGTTACAGAGGTAGGGCTGGAGAGTGGGACTAGCTGGGTAGCTCTTGTAGGAGCCAGTACAGATAATGAGTTTGGAAGGGGTTGTCAAAAGAGTACAGATAGGTTGTGCATTACCCTACGTTCACCGTGCAGTACTTTTGGGAGGAAATGTGAAGATGGTGGATATGGTGTCAATCAAGCCGCATATATTCTTCCTGACGTTCAGACTGTCACTGACTTTCAGATAGCATTCGATACAATGCCACATGGCAGGTTAGTTAGCAAATTAGAAACGTTTGGAATTGATCAGTCCTTGGCAGCATGAAATAGAAACCGGCTAAAAGATATGAAACAGGACCAGTATAGATGGGCATTTCTCAGTTTGGAAACAAGCTGAAAGTGATGTTCCCCAGGTATTGGTGTTGGACTCTTGTTTTTTTCTGATTTATATAAACAATTTGGCAATGGGACCTGAAGGCAATGTCTGTAAATTTGCAGATAAGTTGGGGAGAACAGCGAATTGAGAGAATGCTTCTGAGTGACTTCAGATGGACATTGACAAGTGTATGCCAAATGGGCATAAAGCTGGCAGATAAATTTCTATACAGAGAAATGTGATGTAATGCAATTTGGTAGAACAAATACAAATAGAAACTCTATGGGCTCAAGGGTACAGCACAGAGGGAAGTACAGCAGCAATGGCACTTTGGGGTTCATGTGTATGAATCTGTGAAGGTGGCCAGGCAAATTGAAACAATTGTTCAGAAGGCTTATAGGATTCTTGGGTTTATAGAGGCATAGGAGTTTAAAAAGCGAGGAGGTGATGCTACACATCTAAAAATCATCCATCAGACCACAATTGGGTACTGTGTTCAGTTCCGAGCACCTTATTTAAGGAAGGATGTTTAAAGCCCTGGAGAGAATTCAAACGTGGTTTACTAGAATGATACCAGGTATGAAGGATTTTAGCTACAACAAAGTTTAAGAAATTGGGCTTATTCTCCTTGGAGCAGAGAAGATTAGGTGACCTTATTGAGGTGTTCAAAATTATAAATTATTTTGACAGGGTAAATGAGGACATTCTGATTCCACTAGTTGGTATGTTAGTAACTAGTGCCGACAATTTCAAGATTGTCAGCAACAGAGCTAGGAGTAAAATAACGAGAAACCTTTCTCAGAGAGTTAGAATTTGGAATGTGCTGCCTGAGAGGGCAGTGCAGACAGATTCCATCGGAGGGTTCAAAAGAAAGCTGGATATATATTTGAAAGTGAAGTTAGAGGGTTATGGAGGTACGGCTGGAGAGCGGGCTAGCTGGGTAGCTCTTTCAGGAGTCAGTGCAGACAAGGTACGTCAAATGGCCTCGTTCAGTACTGTAAAGTTCTATATTATTGAGCTTGAGTGTTACTTCAGGGAGGTGCAGACTATTCCATTTCAGATCAGTATTAGGCTTTATAGATGGTGGACAGACTTGAGTCAGAAGCCAAGCTATTCATGCCAGAAACCCTATCCTCTGGCATGCTCCTGTAGCCACTAGGTTGTTATTCAACTACTAGGATGGTTGAGGCCAAGTTCATCTGCCTTTGTCCAGTAATTCCTGTTTTCATTCAGGAACCTTGGTGTTCCTTTCTCCATATTTCCCGTGACTTTTTAATCCTCTCCTCCTCACTTCCTTCACAGCCCTTGTTACTATTAAACTGGATAGCCTCCTAAACATTTCAAAAGCTTTTCAAATTTGTTTCCCTGGTGCTCACTTTCAGCATCTCCTTCCATAACACCACTATATGTTCTCTCAGACCAATTCTGTACCTGAAGCTAACGTAATGCACTGATTCCAAGTACAGTAAAGTTAATCTGAGCACCGTCAAATTTAAATTTAAGCCAATTTCTTGACTGATCTTTCCTTCCCCCAACCATGAATATCTATGAAGACACAAGCTGAGGTATTGGGCAAATAGGCCATTATGTTTTAAAGTGTGTAGCAAACTCAACTGCAATGCAGTGTTCATTGGCACCTTCTATTTCCTCCCACACAATCACTGTGCAATGAGCGATTGACAAACAGACTTTGGGAGAAATAATCTAGAATTCCTAGTTGTTTCCATATTCCAACCTTATTTAAAACAGAGTAGGAGGGCACTATTAAATCAGTATACAGTAAAATGAAGGTTGCTACATTATTTGTGAATTGGTTAAGATTTAATATTGCAATGCTCTTACTTGTTGGTCAAAATTTTTACTGTGCTCCTTTAGGTACACGTACTGCATATTTATGTAGGTTCTGTTGTTGATTTAAAAGACGTTAGGTAGATGTGAAGGGAATAATTAATGTTTCGGAGGGTTTAATTGTTTGAAAAAATTTGTACCAATTAGCTGGAACACCACCATCCATATGGCTGGTACCCCAGCTAAGACCTTCCACATTCATTCCTTTCACCATTGATGCAGTGGCAACAGTGTGTACCATCTACAAAAAGCAATACAGCAATTCACTTTACTTTCAACAGAAACTTCCAACCCCACAAACTCAGCATTTAATTTGACAAGGGCACCAGATACTTTGGAACACCATCACCTACTACCACACCAAGTCACACATCTTCCTGACTTGGAACAATCACCACTCTTTCACTGTCACCACATAAAATTTGTGGAATATTCTCCCTAACAGCACATGGACTGCTGTGGTTCAAGAAGATAGCTGACCACGTCTTCTCAAGGGCAATTAGAAATGTGAGGTAAATGTTGGCATTACAAGTGATGCCCAGATGCCATGAATATTTTCTTTAAACTTGCTGTAATATTAGAACATTGGCTTTCATATAATTGCCATAAGCTGGAACCCAAGCAAATTTTTATTCCAAGCCACTTCAGAGGAATCAAAAACAATCCACTACTATTTCTCTATAATACATCATGAGCCATTCTGGGGTTAATTCCATCACTACAGGGGAAAGCATGCAATCTCATCATGTACTCTATTAATAATGTAACACCAGTTCATCTGCAGGTAAAGTCTAAACTGCCAAGAGAAAAACTCCTAAAATGTCATTTTTTAAAAACTTGCAAACCGTTCTGACTGAGATAATCACCTACCTCAGCTCAACTCTGATAAAGAGTCATCTAGACTCAAAACGTTAGTTTGCTCGCTCTCCATGGATGCTGTCTGACCCATTGTGATCTCCAGCATTTATTGTTTTAAGTAGATTCCAGTATCTGCAGTAATTTGCTCCTACAAACTACTATTAAATCTGCTATACAAACACTCAGGGTTTACCAGGTAGAACATAGTCCTTTAAAGGCATTGATCATTCACGAATTTACATAAGTAAAACATCCACGCCAGTAGCTACAGTAACTTGCAAATTTATAGCAAATTTAACGTAGGAAAACATTTCAAAGTAGGAACAAAAAAAACCTCGTGAACAAAGGAGGAGACATTAGGACCAAGATGACAAATATATTGGCAAGATTTAAGTTTTAGGAAGCAGCTTGAAGAAATAAATAGTTGAAGAAGGAATTCCAGATCTGCAGTCTAGATGGCTGAAAGAAAATGCCCAAAAGACCAGGAATGGAGTAATATTGTAATTTTGGAGTGCAGTAGGTCTGCAGTAAGTAACCAAGTTAGGGAAGGAAGAAATCACAAATTTAAGATGAGAATGTTAAATTAAAATGTTGCCAGACTGAGAGCTAATGCATTTCAGTGATTGAAAGTATGATGGGTGAACAGGATTTGATGAGAAATGAACATCAAGAATGCTGTAAAAGCTCAGTATAGTTCTGAAGAAGAGTCATACCATACTCTGTTTCTTTCTCCACAGATGCTGTCAGCCCTGCTGAGCTTCTCCAGCATTTTTGGTGCTTGTTTCAGATTGCTACTATCTGCTGAATTTTGCCTCTATTTGAGAGTTTGATGAGAGTTAGGCAGGCAGTGCAGAATTTTGCATGAGCTCAAAGTAATGGAGGGAGGATGATGGGAGAACAACCAAAGTGAACTGGAAAAAACAAGTCTAAGCAATAACAAAAACATGGTTAAGGGTTTCAGCTTCAGACAAGCTAGAGGGGAGATAGAAATGGATAATGATTTTGGGAAGTGTAGGGAGTCTGTTTTGGTCGCAGAGGAATACAGGGTCAAAAGCTCAGCAAGGTCAAATGAGATGGCGATGGTTGTAAACAGTCTGTGACTGTGTCCAACAGCAACCAGGGAGGAGATGGAGTTGGTGAGTAGGGCACAGAATTAGTGATGGTATCAAAGACAATGACTGTGGATCTTTCAGCATTTAACTGGCAGAAATTTCTATTGGATATCAGGCAAGCAGTGTTGACAATACAGGAACAGTGAAGGGATTGAACAAGATGGTGGAGAGATAGGGCTGCATGTGAAATCTGACATGTTTTTGGATAATGTTATTGAGGGGCAGCATTAAAATAAAGAATAGAAAGGGATCATGGTTGGATCCTGCGGAACTTCATCGGGAACAGGCTGAGATTTGAATGACAGCCCATTCTAGTTGATTCCCTGGCTCAACTGGATGGATAAGAACAGAACCAAGCATTGGTATTGACAAAGAAGCAATGTGGTAAACCATAGCAAAGGCGAAGACAGGTTAGCAAGGATAAAAAGGTTTAGCTCTCCATTAACAGTCACATAAGGTGTTATTTGTGATTATAATAAAGGTTAAAATAAGACTTCAGTTCTTTAACAGGGTTTGAAATCTGACCAGACAAATTCAAAAGGATGGTCACACATATAAGAAGCTGCAACACAGTAAAAAGGTAAAACAGGAAACAGGAAACATTAGTCCATAAAAAAGTAAAAAGCAAGACAAAAAAAAGGACTGACAGCTGAAAATGCGTGATTAACAAGTAAAGAATTTGAAGGTTTCAAATAAAGACTTTTGACCTTCATGCTGTTTCATTCTAAGCAGCATTTTATTTTTGTCACATTCCAAATTGACTCTAACAGTTCTCATACTTATCACATTTCCTAATGTGTAATCTATTCATAATGCCCTTTAAGAAAAAACAATATTAAGA
Organism: Chiloscyllium punctatum; assembly: GCF_047496795.1. Classification (NCBI taxonomy): domain Eukaryota; kingdom Metazoa; phylum Chordata; class Chondrichthyes; order Orectolobiformes; family Hemiscylliidae; genus Chiloscyllium; species Chiloscyllium punctatum. The sequence goes on from NC_092763.1 coordinate 25,070,629, forward strand.
AGGACTGTCTTCAGGAAAAAGCTCTACTGAATCTCTTTCTGTGTCTAAAAGTCAAACAGTTTGTATTTGATAATGTTGCAAGATGGAACCATCTCCCGTGAGATCTTAGTGATTAGAAATAAAAAAGGGATTTGTAAACACTAATTTGTGAAACTACCCTAGTAACTTGTGGTTTTGTTGATCCTTGTGCACAACGCAGAAGAGAAAGGAGATGATTTGTCCTTGGCATCAATGAGAAGGAATGTGAGAAGCAACTTTATTACCTGGGACTCTATAACCTCAGAGGCAGTGCAGAAGAGACTTTCTAGAAATATTCAAAGTAAGCAACAGGACAGAGTGTGTTAACTTTTGGTAACAGGATTAGGTGTAAAATGTCAGCCCCTCAAATCTGCTTGCAATTCAATAAGATCATTTGCATTTTATTGGTTACTTTTGCTCCATATCCCTCAAAACCCTTAACTTCAAAGTTTAAAAATATTTATCTCAAAAAATATTACTGAAAATAAAACAGTTTATAATGTCATCTGACTAACATTTGTGGAATTTTACTGTGTTCAATTGGCTGTCATGTTTCCTATATTACAACAGCAACTACACTTAAAAAGTTGGATTTAACTGGCTGTGAATATTTTGGGATACCCTGAGGTCATGAAAGGCACCAAAAGTTTTTTTTTCTTTCTTTATTTTACTTAACAATAAGCTATCACTTCAGCCTCGAAAGCTCCAATTGTCTCAGCATCCATAGTCTTCTAGAGAAGAACATTCCAGATTTTTACTACCTTTCATGCAGCTTCTTCCAGTAGAATCCACTTCTGACCTCACCTGAAGAAATAATTTGTTTTCATCTACCCTATTGAATATTTGGAGTAACTTAAATAGATCACACTTCAATCATCTAAAATAAAGGGAATGCAAAGTTTAAGTAATGGATCTTCATAATACAACCCTTTAATCCTCAATATCATTCCATTGGTCAATCTGCAGTGCACCTTTTCCAATGTGAATACAGCCTTCTTGAGCTGCATTGTCCAGAACTGGATTATGTTGGACCAGATCAATAATATCCAACCAAATAATGCACCACTTTATCACTGAAGCATTCCAGACTGTTTGAGGTAAAGGGCATGGTTCCACAGTGAATCTAACATATCAAAGTAGCAATATAACAGAGGGCACTGGGTTGTTGGAAAAGACTTTCTAGCAGCTGGAATGGAGCTACTTGAAAGGGTGATGAAAGCCAACACAACTGTCGCATTCTGAAGTGGAGTTAGTGTTGGAAAATGAGACTCAAATGGCCTTTGTCATCTGACTTCAAGCAATGATGTTGCGAAGGCAGAACCCCTTTAAGAATGATCCACTGACTTCATCAAAAGGCTTTTAGCTCAACTATTGAACGCAACTAACCCAAAAACAGTGACACGGTAAACAGAACTGGTTGGCATCCAAGAATTTTAAATGTTTACAGCATTCAAGCCCCACCTTTCCTTCTCCCACTGTATTTGGTAAGTATTGAGGAAGGGAAGCCACATAATGCAATATTAGGAGCCAGACTCCCAAAACTACCTTTAGCAACACTTCACCTTTTCAAAATCAAAAACAGTTTTAAACATTTAAAATCCACAAGCATGATGTCTGTAATAAAAATGAAATTAACAAATTATTAAAAATATAAACAATCAGGTTCTTACCTTCAGTGAATCGAAGCAGGCAATGACACGACCGTTTTCAACATGGCAACTTCGTGAAGGATGGGCAAACTTGCATTCCGCGTCGGACCGGGAACAAGTCCCTCTCTGGAATTCTCGACACACTTCCAAAGTCAGCCATTTTGTGTCACGGATCATTGAAACATTCACAGCCATATTAGGAAACTGAAAGGATATGTGGGTAACGAAATCCCCCTCACTTTATTTTTTTTCTCTGTCCCACCCCCACAACAGTAACAGTTTTAGAAAAAAGTGTATAAAAGTAAGTTAAAATTATAACTTAACAAATAAAGTCGTTCCTTTGGTTAAAAAATATACTTTTTTTCTTCTCAGCACTTAGGTTTTCAGTTAGTCAGATCGTTGTGCAGAAACATGACATCAGTCAAAGAGCCAAATCTTAAATTAAAAATAATTCATCACACAAATGGGTGGGCATCGATTAACGGGTTAGCCCCTTTAGATGTGCGTTGGCAGAAAAATATCACTTTTTGTGCCAAGTGAAGAAGTTATTTGAAGGTAACAGCAGCCTGTCAATGGAATTCCGTGCTCTCCAGTAAATGGTTTTGATTAATTCTCTCGTAGCATATGTTGCTGTCGGTGCTTCGCTTTATAGTTAAGCTTCACTTCTCTTGGGGAGAAGGAGGTGAAGATCTCTGTCTTTCTCCTATTCCCAAGACCGCGCATTAACTGATCGTGAGACGACGGAAGATGAAGATGGAGTGAAGAGAAAAAAAAACAGTGGGGTAAAATACTTGCTGTTAGACGTGAAAAAGACCAGGAGAAAAAAAATAGGCGTTCGGCGAAACGAAAAGGATAGATGATTTGTCGTCTCCAAGAGCTGCTTTAAGCAAAGCCAAAAAGAAAAAAAAGCCAGAGACAGAAATCCAAGCAGCAGAATCTTCAGAAAAGGCACTTTTCAGCAACCTGTGGGGAAAGAAAGAAGATGTCAGGGAAAACAGACTAAAAATATACAAGCTCTCCTTCATAACCTTGATTTTCATGACAGTCCTACCAACATGCCATAAAACGTTCAGACACTAACAGTGCAGCATTTTGCAGTCAGCCATTGGAGATTAAAAAAAAGGGCCATTTCCCTTCATAAAGCTGCACATGGTAAGGAGGAGAGCCAATTGGGACCTGCGTTGCACTGAGAGCCTGGGCGGCTGGCCAATGAGAAGGGCTGTCTCATATTGATCCATTCTGGCAGACGTTCATTGCTATGCCCACTGCACAGAAAAATGCCTCAGCCTGATGTGTTTGCCTTTGCTGCACTAGAGATATGTACAGTAGGAGGTTTTAAAAGGAACGCTGCTTCGCTGGCTGCATGCTCAGAATCTGTGTTCGCATATTCAGCTGGGTGGCACCAGTCACTTTCAGCCTCCTTTTAGATTGGTTATCGTTTTGAAAATGTCAGGTCACAACAAAATAAAACGCCATACCAGCTGCAGCAGTGAGAGAGTCAGCTCAGTATAGCTCCGTAAAATGCCTGTAATGGTTTATGGCTGCGTGCCACATCCGACTGCAGCCAGACACAGTCTTGAGATGCAAGAGAAAAAAATCTAGCAGGGTGTGGTGAGCAAACAATGCAGTCCTCACTGCAAGGGGAGAGAGAGAGAGAGAGAGAGAGAGAGAGAGAGAGAGAAGCCTCGATTAATCGCCATCCTCGTTCGATTCGTAATAAAGATATATTCACAGGGTTAATGTCAATTTGTGTTACGAAGTACTCCATACAGGCAAGTTCACAACATTCAGCAACGATGGCTCGGCCAGGGAGATAAAGGAGCCAATATCTAAGCAACTTAGTTTTAACATAGAAATCTTCAGATATAAGAAAGATTTATTTCAAGTGAAGGAGGCAATACTTTAGAGTATCCATGAGGAAGAAATTCCAATACATAGCCAGTACAGTTAAAGCATGAAAAGAACAGGCCATAGAGGAGAAACACTACATTAGAACGATTACCTCCCACTGCATAAGGAAAGCAAATAAACAAAAATGGAGCTGCACACACAGAGAGCAGGTAATGAATAATGGAGGCTATCTGCAATATTCTTACAAGTGAGCTCACTATATTATGAAAATCTTCTGTAATTAAAGTGGACAGTGGCTCACTGCATTTGTCGATTGAAATGCCCCATTTTGTAATGAGTTATTCAGACTCTCAACTGATTACCAATTTGTACTGTGTTAGCTATATATCTTGCTGCAGTGAGATTGGAAAACTGAACCTCTGGGTTAGGAATAGTACAGAATGAAACAAACAATCATCTGGAATCCCTCATCCAGAGTCAGGGCTCATCTCTGCAAAGTGTCATGGACAGATGCAGCTCCTACAAGTGGTAACTCCTCTTGTGTTAGTTTGTGTAACCACATGTCACAAGCCAAGTCTAGCACATATTTGTCTCTGACTCAGTCAACTTAGCACTGAGCCACTTTTGATGAAAAGTGAATTCCCCCACTAATATTACACTCTGTGCCCTTGCCACCGTCCTTATTTCTTTCAAGTGATACACACACAGAAGATTGGAACATCTGAGGCAGGTCAGTAGCTGGTAATCAGCTATCCTTCCCCACATTTGATTTGATACCTTGACACTTCATGTAGTTCAGCGTCATTAAGAATTCCGAGAGCTCACTTCTACTGGAATATACACTACTTTAACACACAGATGATTCTGTTCTGCTCGAATGATATGACATACCCAACAAAAGTGAAGGAGGAGACTCGGGCATTGGCCAGGGCTTATGCGCGAAATGTCGATTCTTCTGCTCCTCAGATGCTGCCTGACCTGCTGTGCTTTTCCAGCACCATACTCTTGACTGTGATCTCCAGCATCTGTAGTCCTCACTTTTTTTTGGTATGATATGACAAGTATGACTTTGCTATGCTGTCATTTGACAATTCTCTGGGATAGTTCTTTCAACTGTAGTACAAGATTCCTGATGTTAGATGAGAAAGACTTCAAGTACTGACTGCACAAAGTATTCCATGACCATTTCCACAGCTTAGGCTAGTGCTGGATGAAACCTCATTAAACTTTTGAAAAAGGTTTGGTGCAAATTCATTTAATTTGTTTATGGAATGAGGGTCTCCTAGTTAGGGTAGTAATTAATACCCACTCCTAATTACCCTGGAGACTATGGCGGTGATTTACCTTCACGAACTGTAGTCCTTGGAAAGTATGGATATCCAGTGTTCTTGGAAAAAAGTGTTCCAGGATTGTGACCCAGCAACACTGGAGGAATGGCAATATAGTTCCAAGTCAGGATGGTGTGTGGTGTGGAAATCAGCTTGTAAATGGTGGTGTTCCCTTGTATCTGCTGCTTTTGTCCAACTAGGCATATAGGTCACAGGTCTGGAAACTGTGAGAGGAGCCTTAGTGAGTTACTGCAGTGCACCTTGTAGATGATACACACTGGTGTCATAGTGCATCGGTGAAGGCTATAAATGTTGAAGGTGGAAGGCTAACATCTAATCAAGTGGCTGCTTTTCCCTGGATGGTTTCAAATACCTTGTGTATTAGTGGGGCTGCGCTCATCTTGGCAAGCAGAGTGTATTCTGGCATAAGCTGGATTTATGCCTTGCAGATAGTGGATAGGCGTTGGGAAGACAGAAGGCGAGTTACTTACTGGACGATTCTTCAACTCTTTACTTGCCTTTACAGTTACATTATTCATGTGGCTACTTCAGTTCAGTTTCTGGTCAATGGAATGCCTGGATAGTGATAAAGAGAGATTTAACAATGGGAATGCCACTAATCATCAAAGGTCAACGATTAGTTTGGCTAGATTGGATTTGCCCAGTTTCTCAATGCATAGGGAGGATGTGCACTATTTTCCACATTGGCGGCTAGATGTCAGGGTTGTTCCTGATCTGGAATAGCTTTACTAAGGACACAGTTAATTCTGAAGCACAAATCTTCAAGAATATTGCCAAATGCTGTCAGGGCCCATAGCCTTTGCAGTTTTCTGTGTCTTCAGCTATTTCTTGATATCATGTGGAGTTAATCGAATTGGCTGAAGCCTGGTATCTATGATGCTGTCAACCTCAGGAGGAAGCAGAAAATAATCTACTTGGCACTTCTGCTTGAAGAGGAATGCAAATACTTCAGCCTCATCTTTGGCACTAAAACGCTGAGCTCTCCCATTAAGGATGGAGATATTTGTGGAGCCTGCACCTCCGATTAGTTGTTTAACAGACCATTTTCAACCGGATGTGCAGAACTTCAGAAGTTAGATCTGATCTGTTGATTGTAGAATCATTTAGCCCTGTCAATTGCATGCGACATCAGCTACTTGACATGCAAGGCAATGTGTGACTTCAATAGGTTGACATTTTGATCTAAAGTTGTGCCTGTAGCTGCTCATGGCAGGTCATCCTGCACGCAGAAGTGATCTTACAGTTTGATGATCACGGTAAAGTGAGATACTATGCCAGGTCATGAAGTATCAAATTGTTGTGGAATATTGTTCTGGCTACTGATGACCCACAGAGCCTCATGGGTGTCTAGTTTTGAAGTTCATTCAAAGTCTGTCCCATTTAGCACAATGCTGGTGCTACACAACAAGACCGAGGATTCCCTCTATGTGAGAATGGGACTTGAGACTCCAAAATTGTCTGTGTGGTGGTTACCACCAATGGATGGATGTGTCAGTCCTCTCTTGCGACAAATAGGAAGAAATCAAGTAGGTGAGGATGAAGTCAAGTATATTTTCTCTCACCACTTGTGTAAACCTGGTCTGGCAGGTATGCCCTTTAGAACTTGGCCAGCTTGACCATTTAAGTTCCCTAAAAGTGCACTCTGTGCATCACCATCCTCAATGAATTGATATTCAACATGAAGGAGTAGTGATTCAGCAGCTGAGAGAGTAGTCATTGGTAATCACCAGGAGGTTTCCTTGCCCATGTTTACCCTGATGTCATAAGAAATCCTAAGGGCCAAGGTGAAAGTTGACGACTCCCAAACCAACTCCATCCCAACTGTATGTTACTGGGCTGTTCTGCTGGATCGGTCCTGCCGGTGAGACAGGACATACCCAGGGACAGTAATGGTCATGCCTGGGACATTGTAGTACTCACTGAATTGTACTTTACAGAAAATATTGGCCTGTTTCTCTCCCAATTTTGACACAAGGTTCCATATCTTGGTAGTTCCCTCCTGAAACATCCTGCTCTTTAACCCTATAACTTACCATACCTTGGATTGTGTAGAGTTGCTGTTAGTGCATAGTAGACCATCCTTGGGGCTTGTATTGGACTGCCGTAGTGTTTGGTACATGATGTCATTCAATAGTTAATTCCATCAGCAGTATCTCTTTCTCTTGCTTCATCTGTCCTCAAGATATTTCACTACTTCAATTAAACATGTTAATATATCTTTTTCTTCAACTGACACAGACTACATATTGTGCTGAATCATAAACCAGTGAGCTTTTTTTATTGTGAGGCCATTTATTGGAGAATTTGGTGAAATTTCAGATGTACTCACCATCATGATCCCACATTATTGGTCTGGACTTCTGATTATGCATCACAATAATTGCGGTAACTTCTGGGACTACATTTAGCAATTTCTATCAAAATGCAACATGAAGAATGTCTTCCAGTGGCTCAGTGGTTAGCACTGCTGCCTCACAGAGCCAGAGACCCGGGTTCAATTCCCGCCTCAGGTGACTGACTGTGTGGAGTTTGCACATTCTCCCTGTGTCTGCGTGGGTTTCCTCCGGGTGCTCTGGTTTCCTCCCACAGTCCAATAATGTGCAGGTTAGGTCAACTGGCCATTCTAAATTGTCCATAGTGTTAGGTAAATGTAGGGGAATGGGTCTGGGTGGGTTGTGCTTCGGCGGGTCGGTGTGGACTTGTTGGGCCGAAGGGCCTGTTTCCACACTGCAAGTAATCTAATCTAAAACTGTCTAGTTCCACATGTAGATTTGCAGTCTCTGGTCACTTCAGTGCCTTTCCAAAAACTTTATGCTTCTTGTATTTCCTCCTCATCCAATCCTATTGCCAATCCCATCCAATAATGAGAAGTCCACTCTCAAATGTTCCAATACTCTCAGGTCCTTCTTTACTGCTGTCTCACTCTCCCAACAAATTACTTCCCACCTCCCAATCTCTCCAAATTTTGAGTACTACGCAATCATCAAATCATCAGAGAAAGATTGAAGTGCATCAGCTGCAGGTCTGGCTGTATCATGTCAAAAATGGCCATTTTCTCTCTCCCCAGACAAATTCTCCTTGGATAACTGGACAATATCAGTTCATTTCTTCAAATTTTCTTGCATTTAAAGAGGTCCCTTTTGCCCTCAAGTCTGCACCAGTCAAAAAAAAAGCACCAGACTATTCTAATTCTATTTTCCAGCACTTGGCAGACAGCCTTATATGTCTTCCTTATTACAAGTGCAAACCTAACTGTTATAAATTCTAAATATTCTTCCTGCGCTTATTGCTGAGGCACGTTTTTATACACATTGATGAGCTTGGTAGAACCAGAGAAGCCATGTCCCTGTAAGACAAACAGTAACACAGAAAATAGGAACAGTAGGCCATTCAGCCCTTCAAGCCTGGTCTACAATTCAATGTGACCATGATTCATCATCCAAATCAGTACCCTTTGCCTGCTTTCTCCCTTTGACCCCTTTAGCACTAAAAACTACATCTAACTCCTTAAAAATATTTGATGTTTTGGCCTCAATCACTTTCTGAGGCTCAGAATTCCACAGGCTCACCACTTCCTGGTTGAAAGATGTTTCTCCTCACCTCAGTCCTAAATAGATTAATCCATATTCATCAACTGTGACCCTTGGTTCTGGACTTCCCAGTCATTGGAACTTCCTTTCTGCAGTTCTGCTGCCTAGTCCTGGTACAATACAATAAGTTTCTATAGGATCCTTCTCATTCTTCACAATTCCAGAGAATATAGTCTTAACCAAACCAGTCTCTCTTTGTACATGAGTCCTGCCATTCAACAGTCAATCTGGTAAACCTTCGGTGCACACCCTCCATAGCCAAAACATCTATTCTCTGGTAAGGAGGCTGAAACTGCATACAATACTTCAGGTAGGAACCAACACAATTGTGGTAAGACATCCCTATTCCTGTACTCTAATCCTGTTGCTGTGAAAGCTAACATATCATTACTTTCTTCACTGCTTGCTGCACCTGCATGTTCACTTTCAGCAGTAAGTTAGAACAGGATGTCCTTTGTACACTACAAAATGGATAACCTCACATTTATTCACATGAAATTTCATCTGCTGTGCTGTGCTGTCCACTCATTCAACTTATCCAAATCACACTGAAGTATCTCTGCATCCTCCTCACAGCTCATCCCCCCCCCCAGGTTTGTGCCCTCTGAAAACTTGGAACCAATTTCATGATTCCTGTCAGCACATTCTTCTCAATCCCATGCACTTTAATTTTACATGTCAGTCTCTCTTATGGGACCTTAAAAGCCTTCTGAAATTCAAGTTAAGCACAGGCACTAGCTCCCCCTCATCGACTCTACTAGTCACACCTTGAAGAATTCTAGTAGAGTTGTCAAACAATTTCCTTTTGTAAACCATGCTGGCTCTGTCCAATCATGTCTGTTTACAAAGTGATCTGCCAATAAATATTGTATAATGGACTCTAACATTTTCACCCCATTACCAATACCACCAAATCGGTTGGTAATTCCCTGTGCTCACTCTATGTCATTTATTAAATGAATGCTGTTACATTACCTACCTTGCATCCACATGAACTCTGTACAATCTTGAAAAGATGACCACCAATGCTTCTATTATTTCTAGTGCTATTTTCTTAAATACTCTGGGATGTAGATAGTCAGGCCCTTAGGCCTTTACTAGCCTTTAATCCCATCAATTTCCCCAAAATCATTTCCCTACCAATACTGATTTCCTTAAGTTTCTCCTTCTTAACAGATTTGGTGTTCCCCATCATTTTTTAAACATTATTTGGATTTGTCTTTTATTAATTAGTCTTCAAACTCTTTGTTCTCCGAACTCAGATCTGGAGAAATATTACATAGACGGAGTGAAATCTTCGTGCAAAAAAATGGGAACATACCATCATAGTAATTTTCACCAACAATTGCTGAACAGCATTAACCACATTACTCTTGCTTGACATTAGTGAGAACTGGGAATTTTAGTCAAGACTAGCCTGATGAAGGGCTATGGCCCGAAATGTCAATTTTCCTGCTCCTCGGACGCTGCTTGACCTGCTGTGTTTTTCAAGCTCTACTCTAATCTTGACTCTAATCTCCAGCATCTGCAGTACCCACTGTTGACTGGGAGTTTTAGTTCTAGTTACTGGAAGTATGGTAGAAAAATATACAGCAAAATAAAAACCTAGCTGAAAAGTTAAACACCATGATAAAAACATGGGGTCTGGCAGGTCATATCTTGGTGTGCAGACACAATAATGAACTTGCTAACACACAGTGATGGATGTTATATGGGAAGCTGTCAATTAGTGACAACTTTTCTTCATGTAGTGTGGAACATATCACTGTAACTCCAGAGTAGTTGCATACTTCCATCACAGCACATTGGCGACATAAGCATTTGAAGGAAAACAAAAACAGCTTCAGGTTGATCATCATCAACCAATTCAGTCTTGTAAAGTTAATTGGAATTTGGTATATGTATAAAAGACTCAATGAGTAGACAGGCCAAAACAACTGTGTTTTGTTAGACCTATCTGAAAGCAATCTGATGCCCGAACACTTCAACTGCATGTTGAGCAATGGCAACTAATTAAAGGACATCTTAGCATTTCTTTCCACTTTAAAATGCACTGCAACTGACATTTCTGCCAAAGTCAGTTTCAGTTTCAAATTTTTATCAAATTCATTTGCTTCTTCAAACTCTTCTCAGAATCAAAACCCCTTTCCAACACGGAAAAGTCACTGATTTCCAGGATGCTGTTCAATACTCTCTCTCTCGAGCTTTGCATTAAATCACAACGATTCTGCTAAATCTGTACTTATCGTCTCTTTGTTGGATCCATGTCAAATACATATGGTTTCTTTGGTCTGCTGTCCAGTTCATTGCTAAATTAAACTTTCTGCAATTGTGATGGCAGAAAATAGAAAACCTAAGAAGCTTAACCAAATATGCCAAAACGCACAATGATGAATACAATGCATGAAAGAGAGAGAGAGAGCTTATAGTAAAACTTTTAGGTGAGGACAGTGGAAAATAAATTCACAGAGTACTTAGGGATCCTTGCCAAACACTGGAATGCAGTCCATTGCAGTGGTGAAAGATGAATGCACAGTATTTTCCTTAGATTTTAAAACTGGCAGAGTTGCCTGTGCATTTCAGCATTATCTGTGCCTGCAGAACAGCTATTGCCCAGCACTGGCCTTACTGCTAAACATCTGAAGACTGACAGCATTGCATGTAAACATGTTTATTTTTAAAAACAAAAACTGGTATTGGAGTTGAAATGCAGCATTTACATGATTTTTGTTTTTTTTTTCAGATCACATTATGTTGTTGGACAATTCTGGGACATAATGTAAAGAAAAGTTAGAAAATGTCAGGAGTGCTAAGACCTTTGCAAAATAAAAGCCAATGTTTTTGAGGATCTTATATATGACATTGATGCAATTGTTCCTGTAGATATACCCATTGCTCCTTTTCATCTTTAAATTTAAACTACAGAACAGATAGACTCAAAATCAGTATTTTGCTTTTAGTAAATTTGCCTGTTAATGTTTAAAGAATTAACCATTAAAAAATCTTTTTTAAAAAAATCAATATTTACATCCCTATGTGACAACTCAACGACATCAATGCCATTGAATGTCAAGGGGAAATGGTTAGATGACCTCTCACTGGTGATGGTCATTGCCTGACACTTGGCATGGCACAAATATTTCCAACCATTTATGAGCTGAAGCCTGAACATGGTTCAAGTCTAGCTTGATATGGACAAGGGCTGCATCAGGATCCGAGGAGTTGTGAATGGTATTGAACACGGTGCAAGCATTGGGCAGCTCAAACCTTCCAACCCAGACAACATCCTTGTAAATATTTTCTTTAACCCTTTCAAGTTTCACAAAATTCTTCTTATAGCAGGGAGACCAGAATTGCAGTACTCCAGTAGTGGCCTAACCAAAGTCCTGCACAGACGCAACATGACCTTCCAACTCCTATAGTCAATGCTTTGACCAATAAAGGAAAGCATATCATACGCCTTCTTTACTATCCTATCGACCTGCAACTCTACTTTCAAGGAACTATGAACCTGCACTCCAAGGTCTCTTTGTTCAGCAACACTCCCCAGGACCTTACCATTAAGTGTATAAATTCTACTCTGACTCGCCTTTATCACATTTATTTAAATTAAACTCCATTGGTCACTCCTCAGCCCATTGGCCCATCTGATCAAGATCCCGTTGTATTCTGAGGTAACTTTCTTCGCTGTCCACTACACCTTCAATTTTGATGTCATCAACAAACTTACTAAACATACCTCCTATGTTCACATCCAAATGATTTATGTAAATGAAAAAAGCAGTGGATCCAGCACCAACCATTGTGGCACTCCACTGGTCACATGCCTCCAATCTGTAAAGCTATCCTCCATCACCACCCTCTGAACCAGTTCTGTATCCAAGTAGCTAGTTCTCCCAATAGTCTTTGTGATCTAACCAGTTTACCATGAAGAACCTTGTCAAATGCCTCACTGAAGCTCATATATATCATGTCTACTGCTTGGCTTTCATCAATGGCTGTTATTTCTTCAAATAAAATAACAGATACAGTCACAAAAATGGGGTAACTCCAGGAAAGGTAAGAGAAGTAGTCAGCGAGTGCAGGGGTCTTTTGTGGCTATACCCATTTCAAACAAGTATGCGGATTTGGAAAATGTAGGGGGTGATGGATTCTCAGGGGAATGTAGCATGAACAGCCAAATTTCTGGTATTGAGACTGGCTCTAATGCAACAAGGGGTATGTTGGGTTCCAAGAGATCAATTGTGTTAGGAGATTCTCTAGTCCGAGATACAGACAGACATTTCTGTAGCCAGCATCAAAAAATCAGAATCGTGTGTTGCTTCCCTGGTGCTAAGATCAAAGATGTCTGAGAAAGGGGGCAGAATGTTCTCAAGGGGGAAGAGGGGCCAACAAGTGGTCATTGTCCACATTGGAGCCAACAATGTAGGAAGGGAAAAGGTTGAGATTCTGATGGGAGATTACAGGGAGTTAGGCAGGTATTTAAAAAGGTCCTTGAGAGTAGTAATATCTGGATTACTCCCGGTGCTACGAGCTAGTGAGGGCAGGAATAGGACGATAGAGCAGATGAATGAATGGCTGAGGAGTTGGTGTATGGGAGAAGGATTCACATTTTTGGATCAATGGAATCTCTTTTGGGGCAGAAATGACCTGTACAAGAAGGACAAATTGCACCTAAATTGGAAGGGGACTAATATACTGGCAGGGAGGTTTGCTGGAGCTGCTCGGGAGGATTTAAACTAGTAAGGTGGGGATGGGACTCAGGGAGATAGTGAGGAAAGAGATCAATCTCAGACTGGTACAACTGAGAACAGAAGGGAGTCAAACAAACAAACAAGTTAGGGCAGGCAGGGACAAGGTAGGACTAACAGGGAAGACAGGTGAACTCAGGGTCTGGGATATCACAGCAATTACAGAAACATGGCTCAGGGATGGGCAGGTCTGGCAGCTTAATGTTCCAGAATACAAATGCGACAGTAAGGATAGAAAGGGGGGGCAGTGGCATTTTTGATAAAGGATAGCATTACAGCTGTGTTGAGGGAGGATATTCCTGGAACTACATCCAGGGAAGTTGGGTAGAACTGAGAAATTAGGGATGATCACTTCATTGGGATTGTGTAGAGACACCCTAATAGTCAAAGGGAAATTGAGAAACATACTTGTAAGGAGATCTCAGCTATCTGTAATAATAATAGGGTGGTTATGGTAGGGGATTTTAACATTCCAAATATAGACTGGGATTGCCATAGTATTAAAGGTTTAGATGGAGAGGAATTTGTTAAGTGGGTACAAGAAAATTTTCTGATTCAGTATGTGGATGTACCTATCAGAGAAGGTGCAAAACTTCACCTACTCTGAGGAAATAAGGCAGGGCGGGTCACTGAGGGGTCAGTGGGGGAACACTTTGGCGCCAGCGACCATAATTCTATTAGATTTAAAATAGCAATGGAAAAGAATAGACCAGATCTAAAAGTTGAAGTTCTAAATTGGAGAAAGGCCAATTTTGACGGTATTAGGCAAGAACTTTCAAAAGTTGATTGGGGGCAGATGTTCGCAAGGGACGGCTGGAAAATGCGAAGCCTTCAGAAAAGAGATAACGAGAATCCAGAGAAAGTATGTTCTTGTTAGGGTAAAAGGAAAGGCTGGTAGCTATAGGGAATGCTGGATGACTAAAGAAATTAAGGGTTTGGTTAAGAAAAAGGAAGCATATGTAAAGGTATAGACAGGATAGATCGAGTGAACCCTTAGAAGAGTATAAAGGCATAGGAGTATACTTAAAAGGGAAATCAGGAGAGCAAAAACGGGACATGAAATAGCTTTGGCAAATAGAATTAAAGGAAAATCCAAACGGTTTTTACAAACACATTAAAGGTCAAAAGGGTAACAAGGGAGAGAATAGGGTCCCTCAAAGATCGGCAAGGCGGCCTTTGTGTGGAGCCGCAGAAAATGGGGGAAGATATTAAACGAGTATTTTGCATCAGTATTTATTGTGGAAAAGGATATGGAAGAAATAGAACGTAGGAAAATAGATGGTGACACCTTGCAAAATGCCCATATTACAGAGGAGGAAGTGCTGGATGTCTTGAAATGGGTAAAGGTGGATAAATCCCCAGGACCTGATCAGGTGTACCCGAGAACTCTGTGGGAAGCTGGAGAAGTGATTGCTGGGCCTCTTGCTGAGATATTTGTATCATCACTAGTCACAGGGGAGGTGCCGGAAGACTGGAGGTTGGCAAATGTGGTGCCACTGTTTAAGAAGGGTGGTAAGGACAAGCCAGGGAACTATAGACCAGTGAGCCTGATGTTCGTGGTGGGCAAATTGTTGGAGGGAATCCTGAAGGACAGGATGTACATGTATTTGGAAAAGCAAGGACTGATTAGGGATAGTCAACATGGCTTTGTGTGTGGGAAATCAGGTCTCACAAACTTGATTGAGTTTTTTGATGAAGTAACAAAGTGAATTGATGAGGGCAGAGTGGTAAATGTGATCTATATGGACTTCAGTAAGGCGTTCGACAAGGTTCCCCATGAAAGACTGGTTAGCAAGGTTAGATCTCACGGAATACAGGGAGAACTAGCTATTTGGATACAGAACTGGCTCAAAAGATAGAAGACAGAGGGTGGTGACGGAGGGTTGTTTTTCAGACTGGAGGCATGTGACCAGTGGAGTGCCACAAGGATCTACTTTTTGTCATTTACATAAATGATTTGGATGTGAGCATAAGAGGTAGAGTTAGTAAGTTTGCAGGTGGCACCAAAATTGGAGGTGTAGTGGACAGAGAAGAGGGTTACCTCAGATTACAACAGGATCTGGACCAGATGGGCCAATGGGCTGAGAAGTGGCAGGTGGAGTTTAATTCAGATAAATGAGAGTCGCTGCATTTTTGGAAAGCAAATCTTAGCAGGTCTTATACACTTAATGGTAAGGTCCTAGGGAGTGTTACTGAACAAAGAGACCTTGGAGTGCAGGTTCATAGTTCCTTGAAAATAGAGTCACAGGTAGGTAGGATAGTGAAGGTGGTGTTTGGTATGCTTTCTTTTATTGGTCAAGAATATTGAGTACAGGAGTTGGGAGGTCATGTTGCAGCTGTACAGGACATTGGTTAGGCCACTTTTGGAATATTGCATGCAATTGTGGTCTCCTTCCTATTGGAAAGATGTTGTGAAACTTGAAAGGGTTCAGAAAAGATTTACAAGGATGTTGCCAGGGTTGGAGGATTTGAGCTATAGGGAGTGGCTGAACAGGCTGGGGCTGTTTTCCCTGGAGCATCAGAGGCTGAGGGGTGACCTTATAGAGGTTTACAAAATTATGAGGGGTATGGATAGAATAAATAGACAAAGGTCAGGGAGTCCAGAACTAGAGGACATAGGTTTACGGTGAGAGGGGAAAGATATAAAAGAGACCGAATGGGCAACTTTTTCACACAGAGGGTGGTACATGTATGGAATGAACTGCCAGAGGAAGTGGTAGAGGCTGGTATAATTGCAACTTTTAAAAGGCATTTGGATGGGTATATGAATAGGAAGGGTTTGGAGGGATATGGGCCAGGTGCTAACAGTTGGGACTAGATTGGGTTGGGATATCTGGTGGGCATGGATGGCTTGGACCAAAAGGTCTGTTTCCATGCTGTACATCTCTATGACTTTATAACTCAGTCAAATTCATGAAACATGATTTTCCATGCAGAAAACTATACTGACAATGTAGAGTCATAGAGATAAAAACAATGACTGCAGATGCTGGAAACCAGATTCTGGATTAGTGGTGCTGGAAGAGCACAGCAGTTCAGGCAGCATCCAAGTAGCTGAACAGGACAAACCCACCGACTCCCACAGCTACCTGGATTACACCTCTTCTCACCCTACCGCTTGCAAAAATGCCATCCCGTATTCCCAATTCCTCCGCCGGATCTGCTCCCAGGAGGACCAGTTCCATCACAGAACACACCAGATGGCCTCCTTCTCTAGAGACCGTAATTTCCCTTCCCACATGGTTAAAGATGCCCTCCAACGCATCTCGTCTACATCCCGCACCTCCGCCCTCAGACCCCACCCCTCCAACCGTAACAAGGACAGAACGCCCCTGGTGCTCACCTTCCACCCTACCAACCTTCGCATAAACCAAATCATCCGCCGACATTTCTGCCCCAAACAGACCCCACTACCAGGGATATATTTCCCTCCCCACCCCTTTCCACCTTCCACAAAGACTGTTCCCTCCGCGACTACCTGGTCAGGTCCACGCCCCCAAACAACCCACCCTTCAATCCTGGCCATTTCCCCTGCCACCGCAGGAACTGTAAAACCTGTGCCCACACCTCCTCCCTCACCTCTATCCAAGGCCCTAAAGGAGCCTTCCACATCTATCAAAGTTTTACTTGCACATCCACTAATATCATTTATTGTATCCGTTGCTCCCAATGCAGTCTCCTCTACACTGGGGAGACTGGGCGTCTCCTAGCAGAGCACTTTAGGGAACATCTCCGGAACACCCGCACCAATCAACCACACCACCCCGTGGCCCAACATTTCAACTCCCCCTCCCACTCTGCCGAGGACATGGAGGTCCTGGGCCTCCTTCACCGCCGCTCCCTCACCACCAGACGCCTGGAGGAAGAATGCCTCATCTTCCGCCTCGGAACACTTCAATCCCAGGGCATCAATGTGGACTTCAACAGTTTCCTCATTTCCCCTTCCCCCACCTCACCCTAGTTCTAAACTTCCAGCTCAGTAACTGTCCCCATGACTTGTCCGGACTTGTCCTACCTGCCTATCTTCTTTTCCACCTATCCACTCCACCTTCTCCTCCCTGACCTATCACCTTCATCCCCTCCCCCACTCACCCATTGTACTCTATGCTACTTTCTCTGCACCCCCACCCCCTTCTAGCTTATCTCTCCACGCTTCAGGCTCACTGCCTTTATTCCTGATGAAAGGCTTTTGCCCGAAACGTCGATTTCGAAGCTACTTGGATGCTGCCTGAACTGCTGTGCTCTTCCAGCACCACTAATCCAGAGTCATAGAGATGTTCAGCAACACTCCCTGGGACCTTACCATTAAGTGTATAAGTCCTGCCAAGATTTGCTTTCCCAAAATGCAGCAACTCACATTTATCTAAATTAAACTCCATCTGCCACTTCTCAGCCCACTGGCCCATCTGGTCAAGATCCCTTTGTAATCGGAGGCAACCTTCTTCACTGTCCATTACACCTCCAATTTTGGTGTCATCTGCAAACTTACTACCTCTACTTCTTATGCTCACATCCAAATCAATGACGAAAAGAAGTGGACCCAGCACCGATCCTCGTACCAGCCTCCACCAATTCATCTGGCAGCTCATTGCATACACGCACCACCCTCTGTGTGAAAAAGTTGCTCTTTTGGTCCCTTTTAAATCTTGCCCCTCTCTCCCTCAACCTATGCCCTCTACTTCTGGACTCCCCCACCCCAGGGAAAAGACCTTGTCTGTTTTTCCTATCCCTATCCCTCATGATTTTATAAACCTCTATTAGGTCACCCCCTCAGCCTCCCACGCTCCAGGGAAAACATCCCCAGCCTATTCAGCCTCTCCCTATAGCTCAAATCTTACAAATACCTTTGTAAAACGTTTCTGAACTCTCTCAAGTTTCACAACATCCATCCAATAGGAAGGAGATCTGAATTGCACGCAATATTCCAAAAGTGGCCTAACTAATGTCTTGTACAGCCACAACATGACATCCCAACTCATCCTCAACAATTTCTCCTTTGAATCCTCCCACTTCCTTCAGACCAAAGGGGTAGCCATGGGCCCCAGTTATGCCTGCCTCCTCATCAGGTATGTCGAACAGTCCATCTCCCTCAGCTACATTTATCTCTCAGCACCCTTGGACCACACCCCCCAACCGCCCTCACATTCCCGATGAAGGGCTTATGCTTGAAATGTCGACTCTCCTGTTCCTCGGATGCTGCCTGACCTGCTGTGCTTTTCCAGCAACACACTTTTTGACTCTGATCTCCAGAATCTGCAGTAATCACTTTCTCCCTCCCAACTCCTATATTCAATGCTCTGACCAATAAAAGGAAAGCATACCAAATGTCTTCTTTACTGTCCGATCTACCTGTGACTCTACTTTCAAGAAACTATGAAACTCCACTCCAAGGTCTCTTTGTTCCACAACACTCCCCAGATCCTTACCATTGAGTGTACAAGTCATGGTCTGACTTACATCTCCAATAATAAAAAAAAATGTAGCAGCTCACATTTATCTAAATGAAACTCCATCTGCCACTCCTCAGCCCATTGGCCCATCTGATCAAGATCCCGTTGTCTTCTGACGTAATTTTCTTTGCTGTCCACTATAATTCCAATTTTGGTATCATCTGCACACTTACCAACTCTACCTTCTATGTTCACATCCAAATAATTTCTACAAATCATGAAAAGCAGTGAACCCAGCAAAGATCATCGTGCCACACTACTGGTCACAGGCCTCCAGTCTGAAAAGCAACCCTCCACCACCACCCCCTGTTGTCTACCTTCGAGCCAGTTCTGTATCCAAATGATTAGTTCTCCTTGTATTCCATGAGATCTCACCTTGCTAACCAGTCTCCCATGTCGAACGCCTTACTGAAGTCCTTACAGATCACGTCTACCGCTCTGCCCTCAATTATCTTTGTTAATTCTTCAAAATAAAACTCAATGAAATTTGTGAGACATGATTTCCCATGCAGAAAACCATGCTGACTATCCCTAATCAGTCACTGTTTTTCCAAGTACACGTAAATCTGTACCTCAGGATTCCCTCCAACAATTTGCGCACCACTGATGTCAGGCTCAGCAGTTTATAGCTCCCTGGCCTTTCCTTATCACCTTTCTTAAATAGTGGCATCATGTTAGCCAACCTCCACGGCACCTTACCTGTGACTACCGATGATAGAAATATCTCAGCAAGGGAGTAATCAATTCCCGAGCATCCCACAGAGTTCTTGGGTACACCTGATCAGGTCCTGGGGATTTATCCACTTCAAAACATCCAGGACTTCCTCCTCTAGATTTTTCTAGATGTTATTATCTATTTTCCCATATTCTACATCTTCCATGTCCTTCTCCACAGTAAACACTGATGCAAAATACTCACTTAATATCTTCCCCATCTCCTGCGGCTCCACACATAGGCAACCTCGTTAATCTTTGAGGGGCGCTATTCTCTCCCCAGTTACCCTTTTGTCCTTAATAAAATCCCTTTGGATTCTCCTTAACCTTATTTGCCAAAGCTATCTCATGCCCCATTTTGCCTTCCTGATTTCCCTCTTAAGCATACTGCTACTGCCTTTATACTCTAAGGAGTCATTCAATCTCTCCTGTCTGCACCTGACATAAACTTCCTTCTTTTTCATAACCAAATCCTCAATTTCTCTAGTCACCCAGCACTCCCTGTACCTACCAGCCTTGCCTTTCAACCGAAGAACATACTGTTTCTGGACTCTCATTGTCTCATTTCTGAAGGCTTCTCACTTCCCAGCCGTCCCTTTACCTGCGAATATCTGCCCCCAATCAGCTTTTGAAAGTTCTTTCCTAATACAGTCAAAATTGGTGTTCATTCAATTTAGAACTTCAACTTTTAGACCTGGTCTATCCTTTTCCATTACTATTTTAAAACTAATAGAATTATGGTCACTGGCCCCAAAGTGTTCCCCCATTGACACCTCAGTCACCTGCCCTGCCTTATTTCCCAAGAGTAGGTCAGGTTTTGCACCTTTTCTAGTAGGTATGTCCAAATACTAAATTAGAAAATTTTCTTGTACAAACTTAAAGCCCTCTCCATCTAAACCCCTAACATTATGGCAGCCCCAGTATATGTATGGAAAGTTGAAGAGACACAGAGACAGAGAGAGAGAGAGAGAGAGAGCGAGCGAGACACAGAGACAGAGACAGCGAGACACAGCAAGAGCGAGAGCGAGACACAGAGTGAGCCAGAGAGCGAGAGAGAGAGCGCGAGACAGAAAGAGCACGCGAGAGAGAGAGAGAAAGCGTGCGCGAGACAGAGAGAGAGCGCGCGCGTGAAACAAAGAGAGAGCTCACGCGAGACAGAGAGAGCGCGCGCGCGAGAGACAGAGAGTGCGCGAGACAGAGAGAGAGCGCGCGCGCGAGACAGAGAGAGACGCACGCGCGAGACAGAGAGAGACGCACGCGCGAGACAGAGAGAGACGCACGAGAGACAGAGAGCGCGCGCGCAAAATAGTGAGAGCGCGCACGCGAGACACAGAGAGAGAGCGCGCGAGACAGAGAGAAAGAGCGCGCGAGACAGAGAGAGAGAGCGCGCGCGCGAGACAGAGAGAGAGAGAGTACGCGCGCGAGACAGAGAGAACGCGCGCGCGAGACAGAGAGAGAACGCGCGCGCGAGACAGAGAGAGCGAGCACGCGCGAGAGACAGAGAGAGAGCGCGTGAGAGAGACAGAGAGAGCGCGCGCACAAGACAGAGAGCGCGCGCGCGATACAGAAAGAGAGACAGCGCGCGCGCGAGGCAGAGAGAGCGCGCGCGTGAGACAGAGACAGAAAGAGACAGACAGACAAACAAACAGAGAGAGAGAGAGAGAGAGAGCGCCCGAGACAGACAGAGAGAGCGTGCTAGACAGAGAGAAAGAAAGAGACAGAATCAGAGAGAGAGAGACCGAGAGACAGAGACACAGAGAGAGAGAGAGAGATAGATACACACAGACAGAGAGAATGCGCGCGAGACACAGCAAGGGAGCACGCGCGAGACAGAGCGAGAGAGCGCATGAGACAGAGAGAGAGAGAGAGCGAGCGGTCGAGACAGAGAGAGCGCGAACGCGCGAGACAGAGAGCGCGCGCGTGAGACAGAGAGAGCGCATGCGAGGCAGCGAGAGAGCGCGAGACAATGAGAGAGAGAGAGCGTGAGCGCACGAGACAGCGAGAGAGTGCGCGCAAGACAACGAGAGGGAGCGAGAGCGCGCAAGACAGAGATAGAGAGCGCGCGAGACAGAGAGAGTGAGCGCGCGTGAGACAGAGAGAGCAAGAGCGACAGAGCGAGAGCGCGTGAGACAGAGAGAGAACACGGGCGAGACAGAGACAGAGAGCGTGCGAGAGAGAGCGTGCACGCGCGAGACAGAGAGAGCACGCTCGAGACAGAGAGCACATGCGAGAGAGAGAGCATGCGAGACAGAGAGAGTGCGCAAGAGACAGAGAGAGAGCGCGCGAGACAGAGAGATTGCGCAAGAGACAGAGAGAGAGCGCGCGCGAGACAGAGAGAGAGTTGCGCGCGAGACGAGAGAGAGCGCGAGAGCGCGCAAGACAGAGTGAGAGCACGCGAGACAGCGAGAGAGAGAGCGTGCAAGACAGAGAGAGTGAGCGCGCGCGAGACAGAGAGTGAGAGCGACAGAGCGAGAGCGCGCGAGAGAGAGAGAGCGAGCAAGCGTGTGCGAGATAGAGAAAGAGTGCGCGCGAGACAGAGAGAGAGCGCGCGCAAGACAGAGTGCGCGCGAGACAGAGAGCACGCGCGCGAGACAGAGCGCGAGCTAATAAGAGAGAGCGAGAGCGTGCGAGACAGCAAGAGAGCGCGCGAGACAGAGAGCTAGAGAGAGCGTGCGCGAGACAGAGAACGCGCGCAAGACAGAGAGCGCGCAAGACAGAGAGAGCGCGCAAGACAGAGAGAGCGCGCAAGACAGAGAGAGCGCGCAAGACAGAGAGAGCGCGCAAGACAGAGAGAGCGCACGCGAGACAGAGAGCACGCACGCAAGACAGAGATAGAGAGCGCGCGAGACAGAGAGAGCGAGAGCACGCGCGAGACAAAGAGAGAGAGAGCGCGCGAGACAGAGGGCGAGCCAATGAGAGAGAGAGCGAGAGCGCGCGAGACAGTGAGAGAGAACGCGCGAGACAAGAGAGAGCG
The DNA here is from genome assembly GCF_047496795.1 of Chiloscyllium punctatum. Classification (NCBI taxonomy): domain Eukaryota; kingdom Metazoa; phylum Chordata; class Chondrichthyes; order Orectolobiformes; family Hemiscylliidae; genus Chiloscyllium; species Chiloscyllium punctatum. The sequence goes on from NC_092763.1 coordinate 25,092,975, forward strand.
AGAGTGCCCAAGACAGAGATAGAGAGCAAGAGAGACAGAGAGTGAGCGCGCGCGAGACAGAGAGAGTGAGCGCGCGCGAGACAGAGAGAGTGAGAGCGACAGAGAGCGAGAGCACGCCCGAGACAGTGAGCGCGTGCGAGACAGAGAGAGCGCGCCCGAGACAGAGAGCGAGCGTGCGTGAGAGAGAGAGAGCGCGCGAGAGAGAGAGTGTGAGAGAGACAGAGAGTGCGAGAGAGAACGCGCTCGAGACAGAGGGCGCGCGGGACAGAGCGCGCGCGCGAGACAGGGAGAGCGCGCGCGCGAGACAGGGAGAGCGCGCGCGCGAGACAGGGAGAGCGCGCGCGCGAGACAGGGAGAGCGCGCGCGCGAGACAGGGAGAGCGCCGCGCGAGACAGGGAGAGCGCGCGCGCGAGACAGGGAGAGCGCGCGCGCGAGACAGGGAGAGCGCGCGCGCGAGACAGGGAGAGCGCGCGCGCGAGACAGGGAGAGCGCGCGCGCGAGACAGGGAGAGAGCGCGCGCGAGACAGGGAGAGAGCGCGCGCGTGACAGGGAGAGAGCGCGCGCGAGACAGGGAGAGAGCGCGCGCGAGACAGGGAGAGAGCGCATGTGCGCGAGACAGGGAGAGAGCGCATGCGCGCGAGACAGAGAGAGCCCGCACGAGAGACAGAGAGCCCACGCGCGAGAGAATGAGAGAGCCCACGCGCGAGAGACAGAGAGAGGCCACGCGCGAGAGACAGAGAGAGCCCACGCACGAGAGACTGAGAGAGAGCGCGCACGAGAGACTGAGAGAGCGCGCGCACAAGAGACAGAGAGCGCGCGCACGAGAGACAGAGAGCGCGCGCACGAGAGACTGAGAGAGCGCGCGCACGAGACAGAGAGCAAGCAGTCGACACAGAGAGAGAGAGAGCGCGTGCGAGACAGAGAGAGTGCGCGCGAGACACAGCAAGGGAGCACGCGCGAGACAGAGCGAGAGAGCGCATGAGACAGAGAGAGAGCGAGCGGTCGAGACAGAGAGAGAGAGAGAGTGCGCGCAAGACAGAGAGCGTGCGTGCGAGACAGAGAGCGCGAGCTAATAAGAGAGAGAGCGAGAGCGCGCAAGACAGGGATAGAGAGCGCGCAAGACAGAGATAGAGAGCGCGCGAGACAGAGAGCGAGAGCGACAGAGAGAGAGCACGCGCGAGACAGACAGAGAGAGCGCGCGAGCGAGACAGAGAGAGCGCGCCAATGAGAGAGAGCGAGAGCGCGCGAGACAGCGAGAGAGAGCGTGTGAGAGAGAGAGCGAGCGCCCAAGACAGAGATAGAGAGCAAGAGAGACAGAGAGAGTGAGAGCGACAGAGAGAGCGAGAGCGCGCGAGACAGGGAGAGAGCGCGCGCGCGAGACAGGGAGAGAGCGCGCGCGAGAGACAGGGAGAGAGCGCGCGCGAGAGACAGGGAGAGAGCGCGTGCGAGAGACAGGGAGAGAGCGCGCGCGAGAGACAGGGAGAGAGGGCGCGCGAGAGACAGGGAGAGAGGGCGCGCGAGAGACAGGGAGAGAGGGCGCGCGAGAGACAGGGAGAGAGGGCGCGCGAGAGACAGGGAGAGAGGGCGCGCGAGAGACAGGGAGAGAGGGCGCGTGCGAGACAGGGAGAGAGGACGCGTGCGAGACAGGGAGAGAGCGCGCGCGCGAGACAAGGAGAGAGCGCGCGCGAGACAGGGAGAGAGCGCGCGAGAGATAGGGAGAGAGCGCGCGAGAGACAGGGAGAGAGCGCATGCGCGCGAGACAGAGAGAGCCCGCACGAGAGACAGAGAGAGCCCACGCACGAGAGACTGAGAGAGAGCGCGCACGAGAGACTGAGAGAGCGCGCGCACGAGAGACTGAGAGAGCGCGCGCACGAGAGACTGAGAGAGCGCGCGCACGAGAGACTGAGAGAGAGCGCGCACGAGACAGAGAGCAAGCAGTCGACACAGAGAGAGAGAGAGCGTGCGAGACAGAGAGAGTGCGCGCGAGACACAGCAAGGGAGCACGCGCGAGACAGAGCGAGAGAGCGCATGAGACAGAGAGAGAGAGAGAGAGAGCGAGCGGTCGAGACAGAGAGAGAGAGTGTGCGCAAGACAGAGAGCGTGCGTGCGAGACAGAGAGCGCGAGCTAATAAGAGAGAGAGCGAGAGCGCGCAAGACAGAGATAGAGAGCGCGCAAGACAGAGATAGAGAGCGCGCAAGACAGAGATAGAGAGCGCGCAAGACAGAGATAGAGAGCGCGCGAGACAGAGAGCGAGAGCGACAGAGAGAGAGCACGCGCGAGACAGACAGAGCGCGCGAGCGAGACAGAGAGAGCGCGCCAATGAGAGAGAGCGAGAGCGCGCGAGACAGCGAGAGAGAGCGCGTGAGAGAGAGCGCGAGCGCCCAAGACAGAGATAGAGAGCAAGAGAGACAGAGAGAGTGAGAGCGACAGAGAGAGCGAGAGCGCGCGAGACAGAGAGAGAGCACGCCCGAGACAGAGAGCGCGTGCGAAACAGAGAGAGCGCGCGCGAGAGAGAGAGAGAGAGCGCGCGCGAGACAGAGAGCGAGTGCGAGACAGAGTTGCGCGCGAGACGAGAGAGAGAGAGCGAGAGCGCGCAAGACAGACAGTGAGAGCGCGCGAGACAATGAGAGAGCGAGAGCGCGCAAGACAGAAAGAGAGAGCGTGCAAGACAGAGAGAGTGAGGGCGCGCGAGACAGAGAGCGAGAGCGACACAGAGCGAGAGCGACACAGAGCGAGAGAGCGCGAGACAGAGAGAGAGAGTGCGCGCGAGACAGGGAGAGAGAGTGCGCGCGAGACAGAGAGGCCACGCGCGAGAGACAGAGAGAGGCCACGCGCGAGAGACAGAGAGAGGCCACGCACGAGAGACTGAGAGAGCCCACGCACGAGAGACTGAGAGAGAGCGCGCACGAGAGACTGAGAGAGAGCGCGCACGAGAGACTGAGAGCGCGCACGAGAGACTGAGAGAGCGCGCACGAGAGACTGAGAGCGAGCAGTCGACACAGAGAGAGAGAGAGCGCGTGCGAGACAGAGAGAGTGCGCGCGAGACACAGCAAGGGTGCACGCGCGAGACAGAGCGAGAGAGCGCATGAGACAGAGAGAGAGAGAGAGCGAGCGGTCGAGACAGAGAGAGCGCGAACGCGCGAGACAGAGAGCGCGCGCGTGAGACAGAGAGAGCGCATGCGAGGCAGCGAGAGAGCGCGAGACAATGAGAGAGAGCGTCAGCGCGTGAGACAGCGAGAGAGTGCGCGCAAGACAACGAGAGGGAGCGAGAGCGCGCGAGACAGAGTGAGTGAGCGCGCGTGAGACAGAGAGAGCAAGAGCGACAGAGCGAGAGTGCGTGAGACAGAGAGAGAGCACGGGCGAGACAGAGAGCGTGCGAGAGAGAGCGTGCACGCGCGAGACAGAGAGAGCACACGCGAGAGAGAGAGAGCGTGCGAGAGAGAGAGAGAGAGAGCGCGCGCGAGACAGAGAGAGCGCGGGCGAGACAGAGAGCGAGCGCGGGCGAGACAGAGAGAGAGCGTGCGAGACAGAGAGTGCGAGAGAGAGCACGCGCGAGACGGAGAGTTGAGCGCGAGACGAGAGAGAGAGAGAGCGAGAGCGCGCAAGACAGACAGTGAGAGCGCGCGAGACAATGAGAGTGCGAGAGCGCGCAAGACAGAAAGAGAGAGCGTGCAAGACAGAGAGAGTGAGGGCGCGCGAGACAGAGAGCGAGAGCGACACAGAGCAAGAGCGCACGAGACAGAGAGAGCGCGCGCGAGACAGGGAGAGAGCGCGCGCGAGACAGGGAGAGAGCGCGCGCGAGACAGGGAGAGAGCGCGCGCGAGGCAGGGAGAGAGCGCGCGCGAGGCAGGGAGAGAGCGCGCGCGAGGCAGGGAGAGAGCGCGCGCGAGGCAGGGAGAGAGCGCGCGCGAGGCAGGGAGAGAGCGCGCGCGAGGCAGGGAGAGAGCGCGCGCGAGGCAGGGAGAGAGCGCGCGCGAGGCAGGGAGAGAGCGCGCGCGAGACAGGGAGAGAGAGCGCGCGAGACAGGGAGAGAGCGCGCGAGACAGGGAGAGAGCGCGCGCGAGACAGCGAGAGAGCGCGCGCGAGACAGGGAGAGAGCGCGCGCGAGACAGGGAGAGAGCGCGCGCGAGACAGGGAGAGAGCGCGCGCGAGACAGGGAGAGAGCGCGCGCGAGACAGGGAGAGAGCGCGCGCGAGACAGGGAGAGAGCGCGCGCGAGACAGGGAGAGAGCGCGCGCGAGACAGGGAGAGAGCGCGCGCGAGACAGGGAGAGAGCGCGCGCGAGACAGGGAGAGAGCGCGCGCGAGACAGGGAGAGAGCGCGCGCGAGACAGGGAGAGAGCGCGCGCGAGACAGGGAGAGAGCGCGCGCGAGACAGGGAGAGAGGGCGCGCGAGACAGGGAGAGAGCGCGCGAGACAGGGAGAGAGCACGCGCGAGACAGGGAGAGAGCGCATGCGCGCGAGACAGAGAGAGCCCGCACGCGGGACAGAGAACCCACGCGCGAGAGAATGAGAGAGCCCACGCGCGAGAGACTGAGAGAGCCCACGCACGAGAGACTGAGAGTGCGCACAAGAGACTGAGAGAGAGCGCGCACGAGAGACTGAGAGAGAGAGCGCACGAGACAGAGAGCGAGCAGTCGACACAGAGAGAGAGAGAGAGCGCGTGCGAGACACAGCAAGGGAACACGCGCGAGACAGAGCGAGAGAGCGCATGAGACAGAGAGAGCGAGAGCGCGCAAGACAGACAGTGAGAGCGCGCGAGACAATGAGAGAGCGAGAGCGCGCAAGACAGAAAGAGAGAGCGTGCAAGACAGAGAGAGTGAGGGCGCGCGAGACAGAGAGCGAGAGCGACACAGAGCAAGAGCGCACGAGACAGAGAGAGAGCGCGCGCGAGACAGGGAGAGAGCGCGCGCGAGACAGGGAGAGAGCGCGCGCGAGGCAGGGAGAGAGCGCGCGCGAGGCAGGGAGAGAGCGCGCGCGAGGCAGGGAGAGAGCGCGCGCGAGGCAGGGAGAGAGCGCGCGCGAGGCAGGGAGAGAGCGCGCGCGAGGCAGGGAGAGAGCGCGCGCGAGGCAGGGAGAGAGCGCGCGCGAGGCAGGGAGAGAGCGCGCGCGAGGCAGGGAGAGAGCGCGCGCGAGGCAGGGAGAGAGCGCGCGCGAGGCAGGGAGAGAGCGCGCGCGAGGCAGGGAGAGAGCGCGCGCGAGGCAGGGAGAGAGCGCGCGCGAGGCAGGGAGAGAGCGCGCGCGAGGCAGGGAGAGAGCGCGCGCGAGGCAGGGAGAGAGCGCGCGCGAGACAGGGAGAGAGAGCGCGCGAGACAGCGAGAGAGCGCGCGCGAGACAGCGAGAGAGCGCGCGCGAGACAGGGAGAGAGCGCGCGCGAGACAGGGAGAGAGCGCGCGCGAGACAGGGAGAGAGCGCGCGCGAGACAGGGAGAGAGCGCGCGCGAGACAGGGAGAGAGCGCGCGCGAGACAGGGAGAGAGCGCGCGCGAGACAGGGAGAGAGGGCGCGCGAGACAGGGAGAGAGCGCGCGAGACAGGGAGAGAGCACGCGCGAGACAGGGAGAGAGCGCATGCGCGCGAGACAGAGAGAGCCCGCACGCGGGACAGAGAACCCACGCGCGAGAGACTGAGAGAGCCCACGCACGAGAGACTGAGAGTGCGCACAAGAGACTGAGAGAGAGCGCGCACGAGAGACTGAGAGAGAGAGCGCACGAGACAGAGAGCGAGCAGTCGACACAGAGAGAGAGAGAGAGCGCGTGCGAGACACAGCAAGGGAACACGCGCGAGACAGAGCGAGAGAGCGCATGAGACAGAGAGAGAGAGAGCGCGCGAGCGAGACAGAGAGCGAGCCAATGAGAGAGCAAGAGCGCGCGAGACAGTGAGAGAGAGCATGCGAGACGAGAGAGAGCGAGAGTGCCCAACACAGAGATAGAGAGCAAGAGAGACAGAGAGAGTGAGAGCGACAGAGAGCGAAAGCACGCCCGAGACAGTGAGCGCGTGCGAGACAGAGAGAGCGCGCCCGAGACAGAGAGCGAGCGTGCGCGAGAGAGAGAGAGAGTGTGAGAGAGAGCGCGCTCGAGACAGAGGGCGCACGGGACAGAGAGAGCGCGCGAGCGAGACAGGGAGAGCCCGCACGAGAGACAGAGAGAGCCCGCGCACGAGAGACTGAGAGAGCGCGCGCACGAGAGACTGAGAGAGCGCGCGCACGAGAGACTGAGAGAGCGCGCGCACGAGAGACTGAGAGAGCGCGCGCACGAGAGACTGAGAGAGCGCGCGCACGAGAGACTGAGAGAGCGCGTGCACGAGAGACTGAGAGAGAGCGCGCACGAGAGACTGAGATTGAGCGCGCACGAGACAGAGAGCAAGCAGTCGACACAGAGAGAGAGAGCGCGTGCGAGACAGAGAGAGTGCGCGCGAGACACAGAAAGGGAACACGCGCGAGACAGAGCGAGAGAGCGCATGAGACAGAGAGAGAGAGAGAGCGCGCGCAAGACAGAGAGCGTGCGTGCGAGACAGAGAGCGTGCGTGCGAGACAGAGAGCGTGCGTGCGAGACAGAGAGCGCGAGCTAATAAGAGAGAGAGCGAGAGCGCGCAAGACAGAGATAGAGAGCGCGCGAGACAGAGAGCGAGAGCGACAGAGAGAGAGCACGCGCGAGACAGACAGAGAGAGCGCGCGAGCGAGACAGAGAGAGCGCGCCAATGAGAGAGAGCGAGAGCGCGCGAGACAGCGAGAGAGAGCGCGCGAGACGAGAGAGCGCGAGCGCCCAAGACAGAGATAGAGAGCAAGAGAGACAGAGAGAGTGAGAGCGACAGAGAGAGCGCGAGCGCGCGAGACAGAGAGAGAGCACGCCCGAGACAGAGAGCGCGTGCGAGAAAGAGAGCGCGTGCGAGACAGAGAGAGCGCGCGCGAGAGAGAGAGAGAGAGAGCGTGCGAGACAGAGAGTGCGAGAGAGCGCGCGCGAGACAGAGAGTTGCGCGCGAGACGAGAGAGAGAGCGCGAGACGAGAGAGAGAGAGAGAGCGAGAGCGCGCAAGACAGACAGTGAGAGCGCGCGAGACAATGAGAGAGCGAGAGCGCGCAAGACAGAAAGAGAGAGCGTGCAAGACAGAGAGAGTGAGGGCGCGCGAGACAGAGAGCGAGAGCGACACAGAGCGAGAGCGCGCGAGACAGAGAGAGAGAGTGCGCGCGAGACAGGGAGAGAGCGCACGCGAGACAGGGAGCGCATGCGCACGAGACAGAGAGAGGCCACGCGCGAGAGACAGAGAGAGGCCACGCGTGAGAGACTGAAAGAGCCCACGCACGAGAGACTGAGAGCTCACGCACGAGAAACTGAGAGAGAGCGCGCACGAGAAACTGAGAGAGCGCGCGCACGAGAGACTGAGAGAGAGCGCGCACGAGAGACTGAGAGAGCGCGCACGAGACAGAGAGCGAGCAGTCGACACAGAGAGAGAGAGAGCGCGTGCGAGACAGAGAGAGTGCGCGCGAGACACAGCAAGGGAGCGCGCAAGACAGAAAGAGAGAGCGTGCAAGACAGAGAGAGTGAGGGCGCGCGAGACAGAGAGCGAGAGCGACACAGAGCGAGAGCGCGTGAGACAGAGAGAGAGTGCGCGCGAGACAGGGAGAGAGCGCGCGCGAGACAGGGAGCGCATGCGCGCAAGACAGAGAGAGGCCACGCGTGAGAGACTGAAAGAGCCCACGCACGAGAGACTGAGAGAGCCCACGCACGAGAAACTGAGAGAGCCCACGCACGAGAAACTGAGAGAGCCCACGCACGAGAGACTGAGAGAGAGCGCGCACGAGACAGAGAGCGAGCAGTCGACAGAGAGAGAGAGAGAGCGCGTGCGAGACAGAGAGAGTGCGCGCGAGACACAGCAAGGGAGCACGCGTGAGACAGAGCGAGAGAGCGCATGAGACAGAGAGAGAGAAAGAGAGCGGTCGAGACAGAGAGAGAGAGCGCGAACGCGCGAGACAGAGAGCGCGCGCGTGAGACAGAGAGAACGCATGCGAGGCAGCGAGAGAGCGCGAGACAATGAGAGAGAGAGAGCGTGAGCGCGCGAGACAGCGAGAGAGTGCGCGCAAGACAATGAGAGGGAGCGAGAGCGCGCGAGACAGAGAGAGTGAGCGCGCGTGAGACAGAGAGAGCAAGAGCGACAGAGCGAGAGCGCGTGAGACAGAGAGAGAGCACGGGCGAGACAGAGAGCGTGCGAGAGAGAGCGTGCACGCGCGAGACAGAGAGAGCACGCTCGAGACAGAGAGCACACGCGAGAGAGAGAGAGCACACGCGAGAGAGAGAGAGCACACGCGAGAGAGAGAGAGCGTGCGAGAGAGAGCGCGCGTGCGAGACAGAGAGAGTGCGCAAGAGACAGAGAGAGCGCGTGTGCGAGACAGAGAGAGAGTTGCGCGCGAGAGCGCACAAGACAGAGTGAGAGCACGCGAGACAGCGAGAGCGCGCAAGACAGAAAGAGAGAGCGTGCAAGACAGAGAGTGAGCGCGCGCGAGACAGAGAGCGAGCCAATGAGAGAGAGAGCGAGAGCGCGCGAGACAGTGAGAGAGAGCACGCGAGACGAGAGAGAGCGAGAGTGCCCAAGACAGAGATAGAGAGCAAGAGAGACAGAAAGTGAGCGTGCGCGAGACAGAGAGAGTGAGCGTGCGCGAGACAGAGAGAGTGAGAACGACAGAGAGCGAGAGCACGCCCGAGACAGTGAGCACGTGCGAGACAGAGAGAGCGCGCACGCGAGACAGAGAGAGCGCGCCCGAGACAGAGAGCGAACGTGCGCGAGACAGGGAGAGCGCGCGCGCGAGACAGGGAGAGCGCGCGCGCGAGACAGGGAGAGCGCGCGCGCGAGACAGGGAGAGCGCGCGCGCGAGACGGAGAGAGAGAGCGCGAGACAATGAGAGAGAGAGAGCGTGAGCGCGCGAGACAGCGAGTGAGTGCGCGCAAGACAATGAGAGGGAGCGAGAGCGCGCGAGACAGAGAGAGTGAGCGCGCGTGAGACAGAGAGAGCAAGAGCGACAGAGCGAGAGCGCGTGAGACAGAGAGAGAGCACGGGCGAGACAGAGAGCGTGCGAGAGAGAGCGTGCACGCGCGAGACAGAGAGAGCACGCTCGAGACAGAGAGAGCACACGCGAGAGAGAGAGAGCACACGCGAGAGAGAGAGAGCGTGCGAGAGAGAGCGCGCGTGCGAGACAGAGAGAGTGCGCAAGAGACAGAGAGAGCGCGCGTGCGAGACAGAGAGAGAGTTGCGCGCGAGAGCGCACAAGACAGAGTGAGAGCACGCGAGACAGCGAGAGAGAGTGAGAGCGCGCAAGACAGAAAGAGAGAGCGTGCAAGACAGAGAGTGAGCGCGCGCGAGACAGAGAGCGAGCCAATGAGAGAGAGAGAGCGAGAGCGCGCGAGACAGTGAGAGAGAGCACGCGAGACGAGAGAGAGCGAGAGTGCCCAAGACAGAGATAGAGAGCAAGAGAGACAGAAAGTGAGCGCGCGCGAGACAGAGAGAGTGAGCGTGCGCGAGACAGAGAGAGTGAGAACGACAGAGAGCGAGAGCACGCCCGAGACAGTGAGCACGTGCGAGACAGAGAGAGCGCGCGCGCGCGAGACGGGGAGAGCGCGCGCGCGAGACGGGGAGAGCGCGCGCGCGAGACGGGGAGAGCGCGCGCGCGAGACGGGGAGAGCGCGCGCGCGAGACGGGGAGAGCGCGCGCGCGAGACGGGGAGAGCGCGCGCGCGAGACGGGGAGAGCGCGCGCGAGACAGGGAGAGAGCGCGCGCGAGGCAGGGAGAGAGCGCGCGCGAGGCAGGAGGAGAGCGCGCGCGAGGCAGGGAGAGAGCGCGCGCGAGGCAGGGAGAGAGCGCGCGCGAGGCAGGGAGAGAGCGCGCGCGAGGCAGGGAGAGAGCGCGCGCGAGGCAGGGAGAGAGCGCGCGCGAGGCAGGGAGAGAGCGCGCGCGAGGCAGGGAGAGAGCGCGCGCGAGACAGGGAGAGAGCGCGCGCGAGACAGGGCGAGAGCACGCGCGAGACAGGGCGAGAGCGCATGCGCGCGAGACAGAGAGAGCCCGCACGAGAGACAGAGAGCCCACGCGCGAGATAATGAGAGAGCCCACGCGCGAGAGACAGAGAGAGGCCACGCGTGAGAGACAGAGAGAGCCCACGCACGAGAGACTGAGAGAGAGCGCACGAGAGACTGAGAGAGAGCGCGCGCGAGACAGAGAGAGCGCGGGCGAGACAGAGAGCGAGCGCGGGCGAGACAGAGAGAGCGTGCGAGACAGAGAGTGCGAGAGAGAGCGCGCGCGAGACAGAGAGTTGCGCGCGAGACGAGAGAGAGAGCGCGAGACGAGAGAGAGAGAGAGCGAGAGCGCGCAAGACAGACAGTGAGAGCGTGCGAGACAATGAGAGAGCGAGAGCGCGCAAGACAGAAAGAGAGAGAGCGTGCAAGACAGAGAGAGTGAGGGCGCGCGAGACAGAGAGCGAGAGCGACACAGAGCGAGAGCGCGCGAGACAGAGAGAGTGCGCACGAGACAGGGAGAGAGCGCGCACGAGACAGGGAGCGCATGCGCGCGAGACAGGAAGAGAGCGCGCGCGAGAGACAGAGAGAGGCCACGCGTGAGAGACTGAAAGAGCCCACGCACGAGAGACTGAGAGAGCCCACGCACGAGAAACTGAGAGAGCGCGCACGAGAAACTGAGAGAGAGCGCGCACGAGAGACTGAGAGAGAGCGTGCACGAGACAGAGAGCGAGCAGTCGACACAGAGAGAGAGAGAGCGCGTGCGAGACAGAGAGAGTGCGCGCGAGACACAGAGAGAGAGAGAGCGCGCGCGAGACAGAGCGAGAGAGCGCATGAGACAGAGAGAGAGAGAGAGAGAGAGCGGTCAAGACAGAGAGAGAGAGCGCGAACGCGCGAGACAGAGAGCGCGCGCGTGAGACAGAGAGAGCGCGCGCGAGGCAGTGACAGAGCGCGAGACAATGAGAGAGAGAGAGCGTGAGCGCGCGAGACAGCGAGAGAGTGCGCGCAAGACAACGAGAGGGAGCGAGAACGCGCGAGACAGAGAGAGTGAGCGCGCGTGAGACAGAGAGAGCAAGAGCGACAGAGCGAGAGCGCGTGAGACAGAGAGAGAGAGCACGGGCGAGACAGAGAGCGTGCGAGAGAGAGCGTGCACGCGCAAGACAGAGAGAGCACACGCGAGAGAGAGCGTGCGAGAGAGAGCGCGCGTGCGAGACAGAGAGAGTGCGCAAGAGACAGAGAGCGCGCGCGCGAGACAGAGAGAGAGCACGCGAGACAGCGAGAGAGAGCGAGAGCGCGCAAGACAGAAAGAGTGAGCGCGCGCGAGACAGAGAGCGAGCCAATGAGAGAGCGAGAGCGCGCGAGACAGTGAGAGAGAGCACGCGAGACGAGAGAGAGCGAGAGTGCCCAAGACAGAGATAGAGAGCAAGAGAGATAGAGAGTGAGCGCGCGCGAGACAGAGAGAGTGAGCGCGCGCGATACAGAGAGAGTGAGAGCGACAGAGAGCGAGAGCACGTGCGAGACAGAGAGAGCGCGCACGCGAGGCAGAGAGAACGCGCCCGAGACAGAGAGAGAGAGCGCGCGAGAGACAGGGAGAGAGCGCGCGCGAGACAGGGAGAGAGCGCGCGCGAGACAGGGAGAGAGCGCGCGCGAGACAGGGAGAGAGCGCGCGCGAGACAGGGAGAGAGCGCGCGCGAGACAGGGAGAGAGCGCGCGCGAGACAGGGAGAGAGCGCGCGCGAGACAGGGAGAGAGCGCGCGCGAGACAGGGAGAGAGCGCGCGCGAGACAGGGAGAGAGCGCGCGCGAGACAGGGAGAGAGCGCGCGCGAGACAGGGAGAGAGCGCGCGCGAGACAGGGAGAGAGCGCGCGCGAGACAGGGAGAGAGCGCGCGCGAGACAGGGAGAGAGCGCGCGCGAGACAGGGAGAGAGCGCGCGCGAGACAGGGAGAGAGCGCGCGCGAGACAGGGAGAGAGCGCGCGCGAGACAGGGAGAGAGCGCGCGCGAGACAGGGAGAGAGCGCGCGCGAGACAGGGAGAGAGCGCGCGCGAGACAGGGAGAGAGCGCGCGCGAGACAGGGAGAGAGCGCGCGCGAGACAGGGAGAGAGCGCGCGCGAGACAGGGAGAGAGCGCGCGCGAGACAGGGAGAGAGCGCGCGCGAGACAGGGAGAGAGCGCGCGCGAGACAGGGAGAGAGCGCGCGCGAGACAGGGAGAGAGCGCGCGCGAGACAGGGAGAGAGCGCGCGCGAGACAGGGAGAGAGCGCGGGCGAGACAGGGAGAGAGCGCGGGCGAGACAGGGAGAGAGCGCGCGCGAGACAGGGAGAGAGCGCGCGCGAGACAGGGAGAGAGAGCGCGCGAGACAGGGAGAGAGAGCGCGCGAGACAGGGAGAGAGAGCGCGCGAGACAGGGAGAGAGAGCGCGCGAGACAGGGAGAGAGAGCGCGCGAGACAGGGAGAGAGCGCGCGCGAGACAGGGAGAGAGCGCGCGCGAGACAGGGAGAGAGCGCGCGCGAGACAGGGAGAGAGCGCGCGCGAGACAGGGAGAGAGCGCGCGCGAGACAGGGAGAGAGCGCGGGCGAGACAGGGAGAGAGCGCGAGCGAGACAGGGAGAGAGCGCGGGCGAGACAGGGAGAGAGCGCGGGCGAGACAGGGAGAGAGCGCGCGCGAGACAGGGAGAGAGCGTGCGCGAGACAGGGAGAGAGCGCGCGCGAGACAGGGAGAGAGGGCGCGCGAGACAGGGAGAGAGCACGCGCGAGACAGGGAGAGAGCGCATGCGCGCGAGACAGAGAGAGCCCGCACGAGAGACAGAGAACCCACGCGCGAGAGAATGAGAGAGCCCACGCGCGAGAGACTGAGAGAGCCCACGCACGAGAGACTGAGAGTGCGCACAAGAGACTGAGAGAGAGCGCGCACGAGAGACTGAGAGAGAGAGCGCACGAGACAGAGAGCGAGCAGTCGACACAGAGAGAGAGAGAGAGAGCGCGTGCGAGACAGAGAGGGTGCGCGCGAGACACAGCAAGGGAACACGCGCGAGACAGAGCGAGAGAGCGCATGAGACAGAGAGAGAGAGAGCGCGCGAGCGAGACAGAGAGCGAGCCAATGAGAGAGAGAGCGAGAGCGCGCGAGACAGTGAGAGAGAGCGCGCGAGACGAGAGAGAGCGAGAGTGCCCAACACAGAGATAGAGAGCAAGAGAGACAGAGAGTGAGCGCGCGAGAGACAGAGAGAGTGAGCGCGCGCGAGACAGAGAGAGTGAGAGCGACAGAGAGCGAGAGCACGCCCGAGACAGTGAGCGCGTGCGAGACAGAGAGAGCGCGCCCGAGACAGAGAGCGAGCGTGCGCGAGAGAGAGAGAGCGCGAGAGAGAGAGAGAGTGTGAGAGAGAGCGCGCTCGAGACAGAGGGCGCACGGGACAGAGAGAGCGCGCGAGCGAGACAGGAAGAGCCCGCACGAGAGACAGAGAGGCCACGCGCGAGAGACAGAGAGAGCCCACGCACGAGAGACTGAGAGAGAGCGCGCACGAGAGACTGAGAGAGAGCGCGCACGAGAGACTGAGAGAGAGCGCGCACGAGAGACTGAAAGAGCGCGCGCACGAGAGACTGAGAGAGCGCGCGCACGAGAGACTGAGAGAGCGCGCGCACGAGAGACTGAGAGAGCGCGCGCACGAGAGACTGAGAGAGCGCGCGCACGAGAGACTGAGAGAGCGCGCGCACGAGAGACTGAGAGCGCGCGCACGAGAGACTGAGAGAGCGCGCGCACGAGAGACTGAGAGAGCGCGCGCACGAGAGACTGAGAGAGCGCGCGCACGAGAGACTGAGAGAGCGCGCGCACGAGAGACTGAGAGAGCGCGCGCACGAGAGACTGAGAGAGCGCGCGCGAGAGAGAGAGAGCGTGCGAGACAGAGAGTGCGAGAGAGCGCGCGCGAGACAGAGAGTTGCGCGCGAGACGAGAGAGAGAGCGCGAGACGAGAGAGAGAGAGAGAGCGCGAGACGAGAGAGAGAGCGAGAGCGCGCAAGACAGACAGTGAGAGCGCGCGAGACTGAGAGAGCGCGCGCACGAGAGACTGAGAGAGCGCGCGCACGAGAGACTGAGAGAGCGCGCGCACGAGAGACTGAGAGAGCGCGCGCACGAGAGACTGAGAGAGAGCGCGCACGAGAGACTGAGAGAGAGCGCGCACGAGAGACTGAGATTGAGCGCGCACGAGAGACTGAGATTGAGCGCGCACGAGACAGAGAGCAAGCAGTCGACACAGAGAGAGCGCGTGCGAGACACAGCAAGGGAACACGCGCGAGACAGAGCGAGAGAGCGCATGAGACAGAGAGAGAGAGAGAGCGCGCGCGAGACAGAGAGCGTGCGTGCGAGACAGAGAGCGTGCGTGCGAGACAGAGAGCGTGCGTGCGAGACAGAGAGCGTGCGTGCGAGACAGAGAGCGTGCGTGCGAGACAGAGAATGCGAGCTAATAAGAGAGAGAGCGAGAGCGCGCAAGACAGAGATAGAGAGCGCGCAAGACAGAGAGCGAGAGCGACAGAGAGAGAGCACGCGCGAGACAGAGAGAGCGCGCCAATGAGAGAGAGTGAGAGCGCGCGAGACAGCGAGAGAGAGCGCGCGAGACGAGAGAGCGCGAGCGCCCAAGACAGAGATAGAGAGCAAGAGAGACAGAGAGAGTGAGAGCGACAGAGAGAGCGCGAGCGCGCGAGACAGAGAGAGAGCACGCCCGAGACAGAGAGCGCGTGCGAGAAAGAGAGCGCGTGCGAGACAGAGAGCGCGTGCGAGACAGAGAGAGCGCGCGCGAGAGAGAGAGAGAGAGCGTGCGAGACAGAGAGTGCGAGAGAGCGCGCGCGAGACAGAGAGTTGCGCGCGAGACGAGAGAGAGAGCGTGAGACGAGAGAGAGAGAGAGAGCGCGAGACGAGAGAGAGAGAGAGAGCGAGAGCGCGCAAGACAGACAGTGAGAGCGCGCGAGACAATGAGAGAGCGAGAGCGCGCAAGACAGAAAGAGAGAGCGTGCAAGACAGAGAGAGTGAGGGCGCGCGAGACAGAGAGCGAGAGCGACACAGAGCGAGAGCGCGCGAGACAGAGAGAGAGAGTGCGCGCGAGACAGGGAGAGAGCGCGCGCGAGACAGGGAGCGCATGCGCACGAGACAGAGAGAGGCCACGCGTGAGAGACAGAGAGAGGCCACGCGTGAGAGACTGAAAGAGCCCACGCACGAGAGACTGAGAGAGCTCACGCACGAGAAACTGAGAGAGAGCGCGCACGAGAGACTGAGAGAGAGCGCGCACGAGAGACTGAGAGAGAGCGCGCACGAGAGACTGAGAGAGAGCGCGCACGAGAGACTGAGAGAGCGCGCACGAGACAGAGAGCGAGCAGTCGACACAGAGAGAGAGAGAGCGAGTGCGAGACAGAGAGAGTGCGCGCGAGACACAGCAAGGGAGCACGCGCGAGACAGAGCGAGAGAGCGCATGAGACAGAGAGAGAGAGAGAGAGAGAGAGAGCGGTCGAGACAGAGAGAGCGCGAACGCGCGAGACAGAGAGCGCGCGTGTGAGACAGAGAGAGCGCATGCGAGGCAGCGAGAGAGCGCGAGACAATGAGAGAGAGAGCGTGAGCGCGCGAGACAGCGAGAGAGTGCGCGCAAGACTACGAGAGGGAGCGAGAGCGCGCGAGACAGAGAGAGTGAGCGCGCGTGAGACAGAGAGAGCAAGAGCGACAGAGTGAGAGCGCGTGAGACAGAGAGAGAGCACGGGCGAGACAGAGAGCGTGCGAGAGAGAGCGTGCACGCGCGAGACAGAGAGAGCACGCTCGAGACAGAGAGAGCACACGCGAGAGAGAGAGAGCGTGCGAGAGAGAGAGAGAGAGAGCGCGCGCGAGACAGAGAGCGAGCGCGCATGAGACAGAGAGCGAGCGCGGGCGAGACAGAGAGAGAGCGTGCGAGACAGAGAGTGCGAGAGAGAGCGTGCGCGCGAGACAGAGAGTTGCGCGCGAGACGAGAGAGAGAGCGAGCGAGAGCGCGCAAGACAGACAGTGAGAGCGCGCGAGACAATGAGAGAGCGAGAGCGTGCAAGACAGAAAGAGAGAGCGTGCAAGACAGAGAGAGTGAGGGCGCGCGAGACAGAGAGCGAGAGCGCGTGAGACAGAGAGAGAGAGTGCGCGCAAGACAGGGAGCGCATGCGCGCGAGACAGAGAGAGGCCACGCGTGAGAGACTGAAAGAGCCCACGCACGAGAGACTGAGAGAGCCCACGCACGAGAAACTGAGAGAGCCCACGCACGAGAAACTGAGAGAGCCCACGCACGAGAAACTGAGAGAGCCCACGCACGAGAAACTGAGAGAGCCCACGCACGAGAAACTGAGAGAGCCCACGCACGAGAAACTGAGAGAGCCCACGCACGAGAAACTGAGAGAGCCCACGCACGAGAGACTGAGAGAGAGCGCGCACGAGACAGAGAGCGAGCAGTCGACAGAGAGAGAGAGAGAGCGCGTGCGAGACAGAGAGAGTGCGCGCGAGACACAGCAAGGGAGCACGCGCGAGACAGAGCGAGAGAGCGCATGAGACAGAGAGAGAGAGAGCGAGCGGTCGAGACAGAGAGAGAGAGCGCGAACGCGCGAGACAGAGAGCGCGCGCGTGAGACAGAGAGAGCGCATGCGAGGCAGCGAGAGAGCGCAAGACAATGAGAGAGAGCGTGAGCGCGCGAGACAGCGAGAGAGTGCGCGCAAGACAATGAGAGGGAGCGAGAGCGCGCGAGACAGAGAGAGTGAGCGCGCTGTGAGACAGAGAGAGCAAGAGCGACAGAGCGAGAGCGCGTGAGACAGAGAGAGAGCACGGGCGAGACAGAGAGCGTGCGAGAGAGAGCGTGCACGCGCGAGACAGAGAGAGCACGCTCGAGACAGAGAGAGCACACGCGAGAGAGAGAGAGCACACGCGAGAGAGAGAGAGCGTGCGAGAGAGAGCGCGCGTGCGAGACAGAGAGAGTGCGCAAGAGACAGAGAGAGCGCGCGTGCGAGACAGAGAGAGAGTTGCGCGCGAGAGCGCACAAGACAGAGTGAGAGCACGCGAGACAGCGAGAGAGAGTGAGAGCGCGCAAGACAGAAAGAGAGAGCGTGCAAGACAGAGAGTGAGCGCGCGCGAGACAGAGAGCGAGCCAATGAGAGAGAGAGAGCGAGAGCGCGCGAGACAGTGAGAGAGAGCACGCGAGACGAGAGAGAGCGAGAGTGCCCAAGACAGAGATAGAGAGCAAGAGAGACAGAAAGTGAGCGCGCGCGAGACAGAGAGAGTGAGCGTGCGCGAGACAGAGAGAGTGAGAACGACAGAGAGCGAGAGCACGCCCGAGACAGTGAGCACGTGCGAGACAGAGAGAGCGCGCGCGCGCGAGACAGAGAGAGCGAGCGCGCGCGAGACGGGGAGAGCGCGCGCGCGAGACGGGGAGAGCGCGCGCGCGAGACGGGGAGAGCGCGCGCGCGAGACGGGGAGAGCGCGCGCGCGCGAGACAGGGAGAGCGCGCGCGAGACAGGGAGAGAGCGCGCGCGAGACAGGGAGAGAGCGCGCGCGAGACAGGGAGAGAGCGCGCGCGAGACAGGGAGAGAGCGCACGCGAGACAGGGAGAGAGCGCGCGCGAGACAGGGAGAGAGCGCGCGCGAGGCAGGGAGAGAGCGCGCGCGAGGCAGGAGGAGAGCGCGCGCGAGGCAGGGAGAGAGCGCGCGCGAGGCAGGGAGAGAGCGCGCGCGAGGCAGGGAGAGAGCGCGCGCGAGGCAGGGAGAGAGCGCGCGCGAGGCAGGGAGAGAGCGCGCGCGAGGCAGGGAGAGAGCGCGCGCGAGGCAGGGAGAGAGCGCGCGCGAGGCAGGGAGAGAGCGCGCGCGAGACAGGGAGAGAGCGCGCGCGAGACAGGGCGAGAGCACGCGCGAGACAGGGAGAGAGCGCATGCGCGCGAGACAGAGAGAGCCCGCACGAGAGACAGAGAGCCCACGCGCGAGATAATGAGAGAGCCCACGCGCGAGAGACAGAGAGAGGCCACGCGTGAGAGACAGAGAGAGCCCACGCACGAGAGACTGAGAGAGAGCGCGCACGAGAGACTGAGAGAGAGCGCGCGCGAGACAGAGAGAGCGCGGGCGAGACAGAGAGCGAGCGCGGGCGAGACAGAGAGAGCGTGCGAGACAGAGAGTGCGAGAGAGAGCGCGCGCGAGACAGAGAGTTGCGCGCGAGACGAGAGAGAGAGCGAGAGCGCGCAAGACAGACAGTGAGAGCGTGCGAGACAATGAGAGAGCGAGAGCGCGCAAGACAGAAAGAGAGAGAGCGTGCAAGACAGAGAGAGTGAGGGCGCGCGAGACAGAGAGCGAGAGCGACACAGAGCGAGAGCGCGCGAGACAGAGAGAGTGCGCACGAGACAGGGAGAGAGCGCGCACGAGACAGGGAGCGCATGCGCGCGAGACAGGAAGAGAGCGCGCGCGAGAGACAGAGAGAGGCCACGCGTGAGAGACTGAAAGAGCCCACGCACGAGAGACTGAGAGAGCCCACGCACGAGAAACTGAGAGAGCGCGCACGAGAAACTGAGAGAGAGCGCGCACGAGAGACTGAGAGAGAGCGTGCACGAGACAGAGAGCGAGCAGTCGACACAGAGAGAGAGAGAGCGCGTGCGAGACAGAGAGAGTGCGCGCGAGACACAGCAAAGGAGCACGCGCGAGACAGAGCGAGAGAGCGCATGAGACAGAGAGAGAGAGAGAGAGCGCGGTCAAGACAGAGAGAGAGAGCGCGAACGCGCGAGACAGAGAGCGCGCGCGTGAGACAGAGAGAGCGCGCGCGAGGCAGTGACAGAGCGCGAGACAATGAGAGAGAGAGAGCGTGAGCGCGCGAGACAGCGAGAGAGTGCGCGCAAGACAACGAGAGGGAGCGAGAACGCGCGAGACAGAGAGAGTGAGCGCGCGTGAGACAGAGAGAGCAAGAGCGACAGAGCGAGAGCGCGTGAGACAGAGAGAGAGCACGGGCGAGACAGAGAGCGTGCGAGAGAGAGCGTGCACGCGCAAGACAGAGAGAGCACGCTCGAGACAGAGAGAGCACACGCGAGAGAGAGCGTGCGAGAGAGAGCGCGCGTGCGAGACAGAGAGAGTGCGCAAGAGACAGAGAGCGCGCGCGCGAGACAGAGAGAGAGCACGCGAGACAGCGAGAGAGAGCGAGAGCGCGCAAGACAGAGAGAGCGTGCAAGACAGAAAGAGTGAGCGCGCGCGAGACAGAGAGCGAGCCAATGAGAGAGCGAGAGCGCGCGAGACAGTGAGAGAGAGCACGCGAGACGAGAGAGAGCGAGAGTGCCCAAGACAGAGATAGAGAGCAAGAGAGATAGAGAGTGAGCGCGCGCGAGACAGAGAGAGTGAGCGCGCGCGATACAGAGAGAGTGAGAGCGACAGAGAGCGAGAGCACGTGCGAGACAGAGAGAACGCGCCCGAGACAGAGAGAGAGAGCGCGCGCGAGACAGGGAGAGAGCGCGCGCGAGACAGGGAGAGAGCGCGCGCGAGACAGGGAGAGAGCGCGCGCGAGACAGGGAGAGAGCGCGCGCGAGACAGGGAGAGAGCGCGCGCGAGACAGGGAGAGAGCGCGCGCGAGACAGGGAGAGAGCGCGCGCGAGACAGGGAGAGAGCGCGCGCGAGACAGGGAGAGAGCGCGCGCGAGACAGGGAGAGAGCGCGCGCGAGACAGGGAGAGAGCGCGCGCGAGACAGGGAGAGAGCGCGCGCGAGACAGGGAGAGAGCGCGCGCGAGACAGGGAGAGAGCGCGCGCGAGACAGGGAGAGAGCGCGCGCGAGACAGGGAGAGAGCGCGCGCGAGACAGGGAGAGAGCGCGCGCGAGACAGGGAGAGAGCGCGCGCGAGACAGGGAGAGAGCGCGCGCGAGACAGGGAGAGAGCGCGCGCGAGACAGGGAGAGAGCGCGCGCGAGACAGGGAGAGAGCGCGCGCGAGACAGGGAGAGAGCGCGCGCGAGACAGGGAGAGAGCGCGCGCGAGACAGGGAGAGAGCGCGCGCGAGACAGGGAGAGAGCGCGCGCGAGACAGGGAGAGAGCGCGCGCGAGACAGGGAGAGAGCGCGCGCGAGACAGGGAGAGAGCGCGGGCGAGACAGGGAGAGAGCGCGGGCGAGACAGGGAGAGAGCGCGGGCGAGACAGGGAGAGAGCGCGGGCGAGACAGGGAGAGAGCGCGGGCGAGACAGGGAGAGAGCGCGGGCGAGACAGGGAGAGAGCGCGGGCGAGACAGGGAGAGAGCGCGGGCGAGACAGGGAGAGAGCGCGGGCGAGACAGGGAGAGAGCGCGGGCGAGACAGGGAGAGAGCGCGGGCGAGACAGGGAGAGAGCGCGGGCGAGACAGGGAGAGAGCGCGGGCGAGACAGGGAGAGAGCGCGGGCGAGACAGGGAGAGAGCGCGGGCGAGACAGGGAGAGAGCGCGGGCGAGACAGGGAGAGAGCGCGCGCGAGACAGGGAGAGAGGGCGCGCGAGACAGGGAGAGAGGGCGCGCGAGACAGGGAGAGAGGGCGCGCGAGACAGGGAGAGAGCACGCGCGAGACAGGGAGAGAGCGCATGCGCGCGAGACAGAGAGAGCCCGCACGAGAGACAGAGAACCCACGCGCGAGAGAATGAGAGAGCCCACGCGCGAGAGACTGAGAGAGCCCACGCACGAGAGACTGAGAGTGCGCACAAGAGACTGAGAGAGAGCGCGCACGAGAGACTGAGAGAGAGAGCGCACGAGACAGAGAGCGAGCAGTCGACACAGAGAGAGAGAGAGAGAGCGCGTGCGAGACAGAGAGGGTGCGCGCGAGACACAGCAAGGGAACGCGCGCGAGACAGAGCGAGAGAGCGCATGAGACAGAGAGAGAGAGAGCGCGCGAGCGAGACAGAGAGCGAGCCAATGAGAGAGAGAGCGAGAGCGCGCGAGACAGTGAGAGAGAGCGCGCGAGACGAGAGAGAGCGAGAGTGCCCAACACAGAGATAGAGAGCAAGAGAGACAGAGAGAGTGAGCGCGCGCGAGACAGAGAGAGTGAGAGCGACAGAGAGCGAGAGCACGCCCGAGACAGTGAGCGCGTGCGAGACAGAGAGAGCGCGCCCGAGACAGAGAGCGAGCGTGCGCGAGAGAGAGAGAGCGCGAGAGAGAGAGAGAGTGTGAGAGAGAGCGCGCTCGAGACAGAGGGCGCACGGGACAGAGAGAGCGCGCGAGCGAGACAGGAAGAGCCCGCACGAGAGACAGAGAGGCCACGCGCGAGAGACAGAGAGAGCCCACGCACGAGAGACTGAGAGAGAGCGCGCACGAGAGACTGAGAGAGAGCGCGCACGAGAGACTGAAAGAGCGCGCGCACGAGAGACTGAGAGAGCGCGCGCACGAGAGACTGAGAGAGCGCGCGCACGAGAGACTGAGAGAGCGCGCGCACGAGAGACTGAGAGAGCGCGCGCACGAGAGACTGAGAGCGCGCGCACGAGAGACTGAGAGAGCGCGCGCACGAGAGACTGAGAGAGCGCGCGCACGAGAGACTGAGAGAGCGCGCGCACGAGAGACTGAGAGAGCGCGCGCGAGAGAGAGAGAGCGTGCGAGACAGAGTGCGAGAGAGCGCGCGCGAGACAGAGAGTTGCGCGCGAGACGAGAGAGAGAGCGCGAGACGAGAGAGAGAGAGAGAGCGCGAGACGAGAGAGAGAGAGCGAGAGCGCGCAAGACAGACAGTGAGAGCGCGCGAGA
Organism: Chiloscyllium punctatum; assembly: GCF_047496795.1. NCBI lineage: Eukaryota > Metazoa > Chordata > Chondrichthyes > Orectolobiformes > Hemiscylliidae > Chiloscyllium > Chiloscyllium punctatum. Next base: position 25,114,653 of record NC_092763.1, read on the forward strand.
CTGAGAGAGCGCGCGCACGAGAGACTGAGAGAGCGCGCGCACGAGAGACTGAGAGAGCGCGCGCACGAGAGACTGAGAGAGCGCGCGCACGAGAGACTGAGAGAGAGCGCGCACGAGAGACTGAGAGAGAGCGCGCACGAGAGACTGAGATTGAGCGCGCACGAGAGACTGAGATTGAGCGCGCACGAGACAGAGAGCAAGCAGTCGACACAGAGAGAGCGCGTGCGAGACACAGCAAGGGAACACGCGCGAGACAGAGCGAGAGAGCGCATGAGACAGAGAGAGAGAGAGAGCGCGCGCGAGACAGAGAGCGTGCGTGCGAGACAGAGAGCGTGCGTGCGAGACAGAGAGCGTGCGTGCGAGACAGAGAGTGCGAGCTAATAAGAGAGAGAGCGAGAGCGCGCAAGACAGAGATAGAGAGCGCGCAAGACAGAGAGCGAGAGCGACAGAGAGAGAGCACGCGCGAGACAGAGAGAGCGCGCGAGTGAGACAGAGAGAGCGCGCCAATGAGAGAGAGTGAGAGCGCGCGAGACAGCGAGAGAGAGCGCGCGAGACGAGAGAGCGCGAGCGCCCAAGACAGAGATAGAGAGCAAGAGAGACAGAGAGAGTGAGAGCGACAGAGAGAGCGCGAGCGCGCGAGACAGAGAGAGAGCACGCCCGAGACAGAGAGCGCGTGCGAGACAGAGAGAGCGCGCGCGAGACAGAGAGAGCGCGCGCGAGAGAGAGAGCGTGCGAGACAGAGAGTGCGAGAGAGCGCGCGCGAGACAGAGAGTTGCGCGCGAGACGAGAGAGAGAGCGCGAGACGAGAGAGAGAGAGAGAGCGCGAGACGAGAGAGAGAGAGAGAGAGAGCGAGAGCGCGCAAGACAGACAGTGAGAGCGCGCGAGACAATGAGAGAGCGAGAGCGCGCAAGACAGAAAGAGAGAGCGTGCAAGACAGAGAGAGTGAGGGCGCGCGAGACAGAGAGCGAGAGCGACACAGAGCGAGAGCGCGCGAGACAGAGAGAGAGAGTGCGCGCGAGACAGGGAGAGAGCGCGCGCGAGACAGGGAGCGCATGCGCACGAGACAGAGAGAGGCCACGCGTGAGAGACAGAGAGAGGCCACGCGTGAGAGACTGAAAGAGCCCACGCACGAGAGACTGAGAGAGCTCACGCACGAGAGACTGAGAGAGAGCGCGCACGAGAGACTGAGAGAGAGCGCGCACGAGAGACTGAGAGAGAGCGCGCACGAGAGACTGAGAGAGAGCGCGCACGAGAGACTGAGAGAGCGCGCACGAGACAGAGAGCGAGCAGTCGACACAGAGAGAGAGAGAGCGAGTGCGAGACAGAGAGAGTGCGCGCGAGACACAGCAAGGGAGCACGCGCGAGACAGAGCGAGAGAGCGCATGAGACAGAGAGAGAGAGAGAGAGAGCGGTCGAGACAGAGAGAGCGCGAACGCGCGAGACAGAGAGCGCGCGTGTGAGACAGAGAGAGCGCATGCGAGGCAGCGAGAGAGCGCGAGACAATGAGAGAGAGAGCGTGAGCGCGCGAGACAGCGAGAGAGTGCGCGCAAGACAACGAGAGGGAGCGAGAGCGCGCGAGACAGAGAGAGTGAGCGCGCGTGAGACAGAGAGAGCAAGAGCGACAGAGTGAGAGCGCGTGAGACAGAGAGAGAGCACGGGCGAGACAGAGAGCGTGCGAGAGAGAGCGTGCACGCGCGAGACAGAGAGAGCACGCTCGAGACAGAGAGAGCACACGCGAGAGAGAGAGAGCGTGCGAGAGAGAGAGAGAGAGAGCGCGCGCGAGACAGAGAGCGAGCGCGCATGAGACAGAGAGCGAGCGCGGGCGAGACAGAGAGAGAGCGTGCGAGACAGAGAGTGCGAGAGAGAGCGCACGCGCGAGACAGAGAGTTGCGCGCGAGACGAGAGAGAGAGCGAGCGAGAGCGCGCAAGACAGACAGTGAGAGCGCGCGAGACAATGAGAGAGCGAGAGCGTGCAAGACAGAAAGAGAGAGCGTGCAAGACAGAGAGAGTGAGGGCGCGCGAGACAGAGAGCGAGAGCGACACAGAGCGAGAGCGCGTGAGACAGAGAGAGAGAGTGCGCGCGAGACAGGGAGCGCATGCGCGCGAGACAGAGAGAGGCCACGCGTGAGAGACTGAAAGAGCCCACGCACGAGAGACTGAGAGAGCCCACGCACGAGAAACTGAGAGAGCCCACGCACGAGAAACTGAGAGAGCCCACGCACGAGAAACTGAGAGAGCCCACGCACGAGAAACTGAGAGAGCCCACGCACGAGAAATTGAGAGAGCCCACGCACGAGAAATTGAGAGAGCCCACGCACGAGAGACTGAGAGAGAGCGCGCACGAGACAGAGAGCGAGCAGTCGACAGAGAGAGAGAGAGAGCGCGTGCGAGACAGAGAGAGTGCGCGCGAGACACAGCAAGGGAGCACGCGCGAGACAGAGCGAGAGAGCGCATGAGACAGAGAGAGAGAGAGCGAGCGGTCGAGACAGAGAGAGAGAGCGCGAACGCGCGAGACAGAGAGCGCGCGCGTGAGACAGAGAGAGCGCATGCGAGGCAGCGAGAGAGCGCGAGACAATGAGAGAGAGCGTGAGCGCGCGAGACAGCGAGAGAGTGCGCGCAAGACAATGAGAGGGAGCGAGAGCGCGCGAGACAGAGAGAGTGAGCGCGCTGTGAGACAGAGAGAGCAAGAGCGACAGAGCGAGAGCGCGTGAGACAGAGAGAGAGCACGGGCGAGACAGAGAGCGTGCGAGAGAGAACGTGCACGCGCGAGACAGAGAGAGCACGCTCGAGACAGAGAGAGCACACGCGAGAGAGAGCACACGCGAGAGAGAGAGAGCGTGCGAGAGAGAGCGCGCGTGCGAGACAGAGAGAGTGCGCAAGAGACAGAGAGAGCGCGCGTGCGAGACAGAGAGAGTTGCGCGCGAGAGCGCACAAGACAGAGTGAGAGCACGCGAGACAGCGAGAGCGCGCAAGACAGAAAGAGAGAGCGTGCAAGACAGAGAGTGAGCGCGCGCGAGACAGAGAGCGAGCCAATGAGAGAGAGAGCGAGAGCGCGCGAGACAGTGAGAGAGCAAGCGAGACGAGAGAGAGCGAGAGTGCCCAAGACAGAGATAGAGAGCAAGAGAGACAGAAAGTGAGCGCGCGCGAGACAGAGAGAGTGAGAGCGACAGCACGCCCGAGACAGTGAGCACGTGCGAGACAGAGAGAGCGCGCGCGCGAGACAGGGAGAGCGCGCGCGCGAGACAGGGAGAGCGCGCGCGCGAGACAGGGAGAGCGCGCGCGCGAGACAGGGAGAGCGCGCGCGCGAGACAGGGAGAGCGCGCGCGCGAGACAGGGAGAGCGCGCGCGCGAGACAGGGAGAGCGCGCGCGCGAGACAGGGAGAGCGCGCGCGCGAGACAGGGAGAGCGCGCGCCGCGAGACAGGGAGAGCGCGCGCGCGAGACAGGGAGAGCGCGCGCGCGAGACAGGAGAGCGCGCGCGCGAGACAGGGAGAGCGCGCGCGCGAGACAGGGAGAGAGCGCGCGCGAGACAGGGAGATGAGCGCGCGCGAGACAGGGAGAGAGCGCGCGCGAGACAGGGAGAGAGCGCGCGCGAGACAGGGAGAGAGCGCGCGCGAGACAGGGAGAGAGCGCGCGCGAGACAGGGAGAGAGCGCGCGCGAGACAGGGAGAGAGAGCGCGCGAGACAGGGAGAGAGAGCGCGCGAGACCGGGAGAGAGAGCGCGCGCGAGACGGAGAGAGAGCGCGCGCGAGACAGGGAGAGAGCACGCGCGAGACAGGGAGAGCGCGCATGCGCGCGAGACAGAGAGAGCCCGCACGAGAGACAGAGAAACCCACGCGCGAGAGAATGAGAGAGCCCACGCGCGAGAGACTGAGAGAGCCCACGCACGAGACTGAGAGAGCGCGCACGAGAGACAGAGAACGCGCACGAGAGACTGAGAGAGCGCGCACGAGAGACTGAGAGAGCGCGCACGAGACTGAGAGAGCGCGCACGAGAGACTGAGAGAGCGCACACGAGAGACTGAGAGAGCGCGCACGAGAGACTGAGAGAGCGCACGAGACAGAGAGCGAGCAGTCGACACAGAGAGAGAGAGAGAGCGCGTGCGAGACAGAGAGGGTGCGCGCGAGACACAGCAAGGGAACACGCGCGAGACAGAGCGAGAGAACGCATGAGACAGAGAGAGAGAGAGAGCGCGCGCAAGACAGAGAGCGTGCGTGCGAGACAGAGAGCGTGCGTGCGAGACAGAGAGCGCGAGCTAATAAGAGAGAGAGCGAGAGCGCGCAAGACAGAGATAGAGAGCGAGAGCGACAGAGAGAGAGCACGCGCGAGACAGACAGAGCGCGCGAGCGAGACAGAGAGAGCGCGCCAATGAGAGAGAGCGAGAGCGCACGAGACAGCGAGAGAGAGCGCGTGAGACGAGAGAGCGCGAGCGCCCAAGACAGAGATAGAGAGCAAGAGAGACAGAGAGAGTGAGAGCGACAGAGAGAGCGAGAGCACGCGAGACAGAGAGAGAGCACGCCCGAGACAGAGAGCGCGTGCGAGACAGAGAGAGCGCGCGCGAGAGAGAGAGAGAGAGAGCGCGCATGAGACAGAGAGAGCGCGGGCGAGACAGAGAGCGAGCGCAGGCGAGACAGAGAGAGAGCGTGCGAGACAGAGAGAGAGCGTGCGAGACTGAGAGAGAGCGTGCGAGACAGAGAGAGAGCGTGCGAGACAGAGAGTGCGAGAGAGAGCGCGCGCGAGACAGAGTTGCACGCGAGACGAGAGAGAGCGAGAGCGCGCAAGACAGACAGTGAGAGCGCGCGAGACAATGAGAGAGCGAGAGCACGCAAGACAGAAAGAGAGAGCGTGCAAGACAGACAGAGTGAGGGCGCGCGAGACAGAGAGCGAGAGCGACACAGAGCGAGAGCGCGCGAGACAAGGAGAGAGCGCGCGCGAGACAGGGAGCGCATGCGCGCGAGACAGAGAGAGGCCACGTGTGAGAGACTGAAAGAGCCCACGCACGAGAGACTGAGAGAGCCCACGCACGAGAAACTGAGAGAGAGCGCGCACGAGAGACTGAGAGAGAGCGCGCACGAGAGACTGAGAGAGAGCGCGCACGAGACAGAGAGCGAGCGCGCGCGCGAGAGAGAGAGGGCGCGAGAGAGAGAGGGCGCGCAGGACAGAGAGAGCGCGCGAGACAGGGAGAGCGCGCGAGACAGGGAGAGTGCGAGAGACAGGGAGAGAGCGCGCGCGAGACAGGGAGAGAGCGCATGCGCGCGAGACAGAGAGCGAGAGCACGCGCGAGACAGAGACAGAGAAAGCGCGCGAGCGAGACAGAGAGCGAGCCAATGAGAGAGAGAGCGAGAGCGCGCGAGACAGAGAGAGAGCGCGCGAGACGAGAGAGAGCGAGAGTGCCCAAGACAGAGATAGAGAGCAAGAGAGACAGAGAGTGAGCGCGCGAGAGACAGAGAGAGTGAGCGCGCGCGAAACAGAGAGAGTGAGAGCGACAGAGAGCGAGAGCACGCCCGAGACAGTGAGCGCGTGCGAGACAGAGAGAGCGCGCCCAAGACAGAGAGCGAGCGTGCGCGAGAGAGAGAGAGCGCGCGAGAGAGAGAGTGTGAGAGAGACAGAGAGTGCGAGAGAGAGCGTGCTCGAGACAGAGGGCGCGCAGGACAGAGAGAATGCGCGAGTCAGGGAGAGCGCGCGCGCGAGACAGGGCGAGAGCGCGCGCGAGACAGGGCGAGAGCGCGCGCGAGACAGGGCGAGAGCGCGCGCGAGACAGGGCGAGAGCGCGCGCGAGACAGGGCGAGAGCGCGCGCGAGACAGGGCGAGAGCGCGCGCGAGACAGGGAGAGAGCGCGCGCGAGACAGGGAGAGAGCGCGCGCGAGACAGGGAGAGAGCGCGCGCGTGACAGGGAGAGAGCGCGCGCGTGACAGGGAGAGAGCGCGCGCGTGACAGGGAGAGAGCGCGCGCGTGACAGGGAGAGAGCGCGCGCGTGACAGGGAGAGAGCGCGCGCGTGACAGGGAGAGAGCGCGCGCGTGACAGGGAGAGAGCGCGCGCGTGACAGGGAGAGAGCGCGCGCGTGACAGGGAGAGAGCGCGCGCGTGACAGGGAGAGAGCGCGCGCGTGACAGGGAGAGAGCGCGCGCGAGACAGGGAGAGAGCGCGCGCGAGACAGGGAGAGAGCGCGCGCGAGACAGGGAGAGAGCGCGCGCGAGACAGGGAGAGAGCGCGCGCGAGACAGGGAGAGAGCGCGCGCGAGACAGGGAGAGCGCATGCGCGCGAGACAGAGAGAGCCCGCACGAGAGACAGAGAGCCCACGCGCGAGAGACAGAGAGAGCCCACGCGCGAGAGACAGAGAGAGGCCACGCGCGAGAGACAGAGAGAGCCCACGCGTGAGAGACTGAGAGAGAGCGCGCACGAGAGACTGAGAGAGCGCGCACGAGAGACTGAGAGAGAGCGCGCACGAGACAGAAAGCAAGCAGTCGACACAGAGAGAGAGAGAGCGCGTGCGAGACAGAGAGAGTGCGCGCGAGACACAGCAAGGGAACACGCCCGAGACAGAGCGAGAGAGCGCATGAGACAGAGAGAGAAAGAGCAGTCGAGACAGAGAGAGAGAGCGCGCGCGCGAGGCAGGGAGAGAGCGCGCGCGCGAGGCAGGGAGAGAGCGCGCGCGCGAGGCAGGGAGAGAGCGCGCGCGCGAGGCAGGGAGAGAGCGCGCGCGCGAGGCAGGGAGAGAGCGCGCGCGCGAGGCAGGGAGAGAGCGCGCGCGCGAGGCAGGGAGAGAGCGCGCGCGCGAGGCAGGGAGAGAGCGCGCGCGCGAGGCAGGGAGAGAGCGCGCGCGCGAGGCAGGGAGAGAGCGCGCGCGCGAGGCAGGGAGAGAGCGCGCGCGCGAGGCAGGGAGAGAGCGCGCGCGCGAGGCAGGGCGAGAGCGCGCGCGCGAGGCAGGGCGAGAGCGCGCGCGCGAGGCAGGGCGAGAGCGCGCGCGCGAGGCAGGGCGAGAGCGCGCGCGCGAGGCAGGGCGAGAGCGCGCGCGCGAGGCAGGGAGAGAGCGCGCGCGCGAGGCAGGGAGAGAGCGCGCGCGCGAGGCAGGGAGAGAGCGCGCGCGCGAGGCAGGGAGTGCGCGCGAGACAGGGAGAGAGAGCGCGCGCGAGACAGGGCGAGAGAGCAAGCGCGAGACAGGGAGAGACCGCGCGCGAGACAGGGAGAGATCGCGCGCGAGAGACAGAGAGAGCGCGCACGAGACAGAGAGAGCGCGCACGAGAGACAGAGAGAGCGCGCACGAGAGACAGAGAGAGCGCGCACGAGAGACAGAGAGAGCGCGCACGAGAGACAGAGAGAGCGCGCACGAGAGACAGAGAGAGAGCGCGCACGAGAGACTGAGAAAGAGCGCGCATGAGACAGAGAGCGAGCAGTCGACACAGAGAGAGAGAGAGCGTGTTCAAGACAGAGAGAGTGCGCGCGAGAAACAGCAAGGGAGCACGCACGAGACAGAGCGAGAGAGCGCATGAGACAGAGAGAGAGAGAGCGAGCGGTGGAGACAGAGAGAGAGCGCGAACGCGCGAGACAAGAGAGCGCGCGCGTGAGACAGAGAGAGCGCATGCGAGGCAGCGAGTGAGCGCGAGACGAGAGAGAGAGAGCGTGAACGCGCGAGACAGCGAGAGAGTGCGCGCAAGACGAGAGGGAGCGAGAGCACGCAAGACAGAGATAGAGAGCGCGTGAGACAGAGAGAGTGAGCGTGCGTGAGACAGAGAGAGCAAGAGCGACAGAGCGAGAGCGCGTGAGAAAGAGAGAGAGCACGGGCGAGACAGAGACAGAGAGAGAGCGTGCACGCGTGAGACAGGGAGAGAGCGCGCGCGAGACAGGGAGAGAGCGCGCGCGAGACAGGGAGAGAGCGCGCGCGAGACAGGGAGAGAGCGCGCGCGAGACAGGGAGAGAGCGCGCGCGAGACAGGGAGAGAGCGCGCGCGAGACAGGGAGAGAGCGCGCGCGAGACAGGGAGAGAGCGCGCGCGAGACAGGGAGAGAGCGCGCGCGAGACAGGGAGAGAGCGCGCGCGAGACAGGGAGAGAGCGCGCGCGAGACAGGGAGAGAGCGCGCGCGAGACAGGGAGAGAGCGCGCGCGAGACAGGGAGAGAGCGCGCGCGAGACAGGGAGAGAGCGCGCGCGAGACAGGGAGAGAGCGCGCGCGAGACAGGGAGAGAGCGCGCGCGAGACAGGGAGAGAGCGCGCGCGAGACAGGGAGAGAGCGCGCGCGAGACAGGGAGAGAGCGCGCGCGAGACAGGGAGAGAGCGCGCGCGAGACAGGGAGAGAGCGCGCGCGAGACAGGGAGAGAGCGCGCGCGAGACAGGGAGAGAGCGCGCGCGAGACAGGGAGAGAGCGCGCGCGAGACAGGGAGAGAGCGCGCGCGAGACAGGGAGAGAGCGCGCGCGAGACAGGGAGAGAGCGCGCGCGAGACAGGGAGAGAGCGCGCGCGAGACAGGGAGAGAGCGCGCGCGAGACAGGGAGAGAGCGCGCGCGAGACAGGGAGAGAGCGCGCGCGAGACAGGGAGAGAGCGCGCGCGAGACAGGGAGAGAGCGCGCGCGAGACAGGGAGAGAGCGCGCGCGAGACAGGGAGAGAGCGCGCGCGAGACAGGGAGAGAGCGCGCGCGAGACAGGGAGAGAGCGCGCGCGAGACAGGGAGAGAGCGCGCGCGAGACAGGGAGAGAGCGCGCGCGAGACAGGGAGAGAGCGCATGCGCGCGAGACAGGGAGAGAGCGCATGCGCGCGAGACAGGGAGAGAGCGCATGCGCGCGAGACAGGGAGAGAGCGCATGCGCGCGAGACAGGGAGAGAGCGCGCGCGAGACAGGGAGAGAGCGCGCGCGAGACAGGGAGAGAGCGCATGCGCGCGAGACAGGGAGAGAGCGCATGCGCGCGAGACAGGGAGAGAGCGCATGCGCGCGAGACAGGGAGAGAGCGCATGCGCGCGAGACAGGGAGAGAGCGCATGCGCGCGAGACAGAGAGAGCCCGCACAAGAGACAGAGAACCCACGCGCGAGAGAATGAGAGAGCCCACGCGCGAAAGACTGAGAGAGCCCACGCACGAGAGACTGAGAGTGCGCACGAGAGACTGAGAGAGAGCGCGCACGAGAGACTGAGAGAGAGAGCGCACGAGAGACTGAGAGAGAGAGCGCACGAGACAGAGAGCGAGCAGTCGACACAGAGAGAGAGAGAGAGAGCGCGTGCGAGACAGAGAGGATGCGCGCGAGACACAGCAAGGGAACACGCGCGAGACAGAGCGAGAGAGCGCATGAGACAGAGAGAGAGCGCGCGAGCGAGACAGGGAGCCAATGAGAGAGAGAGCGAGAGCGCGCGAGACAGTGAGAGAGAGCGCGCGAGACGAGAGAGAGCGAGAGTGCCCAAGACAGAGATAGAGAGCAAGAGAGACAGAGAGTGAGCGCGCGCGCGACAGGGCGAGAGAGCGCGCGCGCGACAGGGCGAGAGAGCGCGCGCGCGAGACAGGGCGAGAGAGCGCGCGCGCGAGACAGGGCGAGAGAGCGCGCGCGAGACAGGGCGAGAGAGCGCGCGCGAGACAGGGCGAGAGAGCGCGCGCGAGACAGGGCGAGAGAGCGCGCGCGAGACAGGGCGAGAGAGCGCGCGCGAGACAGGGCGAGAGAGCGCGCGCGAGACAGGGCGAGAGAGCGCGCGCGAGACAGGGCGAGAGAGCGCGCGCGAGACAGGGCGAGAGAGCGCGCGCGAGACAGGGCGAGAGAGCGCGCGCGCGAGACAGGGCGAGAGAGCGCGCGCGAGACAGGGCGAGAGAGCGCGCGCGCGAGACAGGGCGAGAGAGCGCGCGCGCGAGACAGGGCGAGAGAGCGCGCGCGAGACAGGGCGAGAGAGCGCGCGCGAGACAGGGCGAGAGAGCGCGCGCGAGACAGGGCGAGAGAGCGCGCGCGAGACAGGGCGAGAGCGCGCGCGCGAGACAGGGCGAGAGAGCGCGCGCGAGACAGGGCGAGAGAGCGCGCGCGAGACAGGGCGAGAGAGCGCATGAGACAGAGAGAGAGAGAGAGAACGAGCGGTGGAGACAGAGAGAGAGCGCGAACGCGCGAGACAGAGAGCGCGCGCGTGAGACAGAGAGAGCTCGCTGCCTCGCATGCGCGAGCGCGAGACGAGAGAGAGAGCGTGAACGCGCGAGACAGCGCGCGCAAGACGAGAGGGAGCGAGAGCGCGCGAGACAGAGAGAGTGAGCGTGCGTGAGACAGAGAGAGCAAGAGCGACAGAGCGAGAGCGCGAGAGCGCGCGAGACAGAGAGAGTGAGCGTGCGTGAGACAGAGAGAGCAAGAGCGACAGAGCGAGAGCGCGTGAGACAGAGACAGAGAGCGCGCGAGACAGAGAGAGCGCGCGCGCGAGACAGAGAGAGAGCTGCGCGCGAGACAGAGAGAGCGCGCGCGAGACAGAGAGAGCGCGCGCGAGACAGAGAGAGCGCGCGCGAGGACAGAGAGAGCGCGCGCGAGACAGAGAGAGCGCGCGCGAGACAGAGAGAGCGCGCGCGAGACAGAGAGAGCGCGCGCGAGACAGAGAGAGCGCGCGCGAGACAGAGAGAGCGCGCGCGAGACAGAGAGAGCGCGCGCGAGACAGAGAGAGCGCGCGCGAGACAGAGAGAGCGCGCGCGAGACAGAGAGAGCGCGCGCGAGACAGAGAGAGCGCGCGCGAGACAGAGAGAGCGCGCGCGAGACAGAGAGAGCGCGCGCGAGACAGAGAGAGCGCGCGCGAGACAGAGAGAGCGCGCGCGAGACAGAGAGAGCGCGCGCGAGACAGAGAGAGCGCGCGCGAGACAGAGAGAGCGCGCGCGAGACAGAGAGAGCGCGCGCGAGACAGAGAGAGCTGCGCGCGAGACAGAGAGAGCGCGCGCGAGACAGAGAGAGCGCGCGCGAGACAGAGAGAGCGCGCGCGAGACAGAGAGAGCGCGCGCGAGACAGAGAGAGCGCGCGCGAGACAGAGAGCGCGCGCGAGACAGAGAGAGCGCGCGCGAGACAGAGAGAGCGCGCGCGAGACAGAGAGAGCGCGCGCGAGACAGAGAGAGCGCGCGCGAGACAGAGAGAGCGCGCGCGAGACAGAGAGAGCGCGCGCGAGACAGAGAGAGCGAGAGAGAGCATGCGTGCGAGACAGAGAGAGTGCGCAAGAGACAGAGAGCACGAGCAAGACAGAGAGAGAGCGTGTGCGAGACAACGTGAGAGAGAGCGAGAGCACGCAAGACAGAGATAGAGAGCACGCGAGACAGAGAGAGCGCGCGCGCGAGACAGAGAGACCGAGAGCGCGCGAGACAGAGTGCACGCGCGAGACAGAGAGCGTGCGAGACAGAGAGAGCGAGAGAGAGCATGCGTGCGAGACAGAGAGAGTGCGCAAGAGACAGAGAGCACGAGCAAGACAGAGAGAGAGAGCGCGAGCCAATGAGAGAGAGAGCGAGAGCACGCGAGACAGAGAGAGTGAGCGTGCGTGAGACAGAGAGAGCAAGAGCGACAGAGCGAGAGCGCGTGAGACAGAGAGAGAGCACGGGCGAGACAGAGACAGAGAGCGCGCGAGACAGAGCGAGCGAGCGCGAGACAGAGCGAGCGCGGGCGAGACAGAGCGAGCGAGCGCGAGACAGAGCGAGCGAGCGCGAGACAGAGCGAGCGAGCGCGAGACAGAGCGAGCGCGCGCGAGACAGAGCGAGCGCGCGCGAGACAGAGCGAGCGCGCGCGAGACAGAGCGAGCGCGCGCGAGACAGAGCGAGCGCGCGCGAGACAGAGCGAGCGCGCGCGAGACAGAGCGAGCGCGCGCGAGACAGAGCGAGCGGCGCGCGAGACAGAGAGAGCGCGCGCGAGACAGAGAGAGCGCCGCGCGAGACAGAGAGAGCGCGCGCGAGACAGAGAGAGCGCGCGCGAGACAGAGAGAGCGCGCGCGAGACAGAGAGCGCGCGCGAGACAGAGAGAGCGCGGCGCGAGACAGAGAGAGCGCGCGCGAGACAGAGAGAGCGCGCGCGAGACAGAGAGAGCGCGCGCGAGACAGAGAGAGCGCGCGCGAGACAGAGAGAGCGCGCGCGAGACAGAGAGAGCGCGCGCGAGACAGAGAGAGCACGCGCGAGACAGAGAGAGCACGCTCGAGACAGAGAGAGCACGCGCGAGACAGAGAGAGCACGCTCGAGACAGAGAGAGCACGCTCGAGACAGAGAGAGCACGCTCGAGACAGAGAGAGCGAGAGAGAGCATGCGTGCGAGACAGAGAGAGTGCGCAAGAGACAGAGAGCACGAGCAAGACAGAGAGAGAGCGTGCGCGAGACAACGTGAGAGAGAGCGAGAGCACGCAAGACAGAGATAGAGAGCACGCGAGACAGAGAGACCGAGAGCGCACGAGACAGAGTGCACGCGCGAGACAGAGAGCGTGCGAGACAGAGAGAGCGAGAGAGAGCATGCGTGCGAGACAGAGAGCACGAGCAAGACAGAGAGAGAGAGCGCGAGCCAATGAGAGAGAGAGCGAGAGCACGCGAGACAGCGAGAGAGCGCGCCGAGACAACGTGAGAGAGAGCGAGACAACGTGAGAGAGAGCGAGGACAACGTGAGAGAGAGCGAGAGCACGCAAGACAGAGATAGAGAGCACGCGAGACCGAGAGCGCGCGCGAGACAGAGAGACCGAGAGCGCACGCGAGACAGAGAGAACGCGCACGCGAGACAGAGAGAACGCGCACGCGAGACAGAGAGAACGCGCGAGAGACAGAGAGAGCCCACGCGCGAGAGCCCATGCATGAGAGACAGAGAGAGCCCACACACGAGACAGAGAGCCCACGCGCGAGATACAGAGCGCACACGAGACAGAGCGAGCAGTCGACACAGAGAGAGCGCGTGCGAGACAGTGAGAGAGAGCGCATGAGACCGAGAGAGAGAGAGAGAGAGCGGTCGAGACAGAGCGCGCGCGCGAGACAGAGAGAGAGCGTGCGAGACAGAGAGAGCGCGCCCGAGACAGAGAGCGAGCGCGCGCGAGAGAGCGTGCCAGACAGAGAGTGCGAGAGAGAGCGCGCTCGAGACAGAGAGAGCCCGCGCGCGAGAGACTGAGAGAGCCCGCGCGCGAGAGACTGAGAGAGCCCGCGCGCGAGAGACTGAGAGAGCCCGCGCGCGAGAGACTGAGAGAGCCCGCGCGCGAGAGACTGAGAGAGCCCGCGCGCGAGAGACTGAGAGAGCCCGCGCGCGAGAGGACTGAGAGAGCCCGCGCGCGAGAGACTGAGAGCCCGCGCGCGAGAGACTGAGAGAGCCCGCGCGCGAGAGACTGAGAGAGCCCGCGCGCGAGAGACTGAGAGAGCCCGCGCGCGAGAGACTGAGAGAGAGCGCGCGCGAGAGACTGAGAGAGAGCGCGCGCGAGAGACTGAGAGAGAGCGCGCGCGAGAGACTGAGAGAGAGCGCGCGCGAGAGACTGAGAGAGAGCGCGCGCGAGAGACTGAGAGAGAGCGCGCACGAGAGACTGAGAGAGAGCGCGCACGAGAGACTGAGAGAGCGCGCACGAGAGACTGAGAGAGAGCGCGCACGAGAGACTGAGAGAGAGCGCGCACGAGAGACTGAGAGAGAGCGCGCACGAGAGACTGAGAGAGCGGCGCACCGAGAGACTGAGAGAGAGCGCGCACGAGAGACAGAGAGCGAGCAGTTGACACAGAGAGAGAGAGCGCGTGCGAGACACAGAAAGGGGAGCACGCGTGAGACAGAGTGAGAGAGCGCACGAGACAGAGAGAGAGAGAGCGAGCGGTCGAGGACAGAGAGAGAGAGAGAGCGAACGCGTGAGACAGAGAGCGCGCGCGCGAAACTGAGAGAGCGCATCCGAGGCAGCGAGAGAGCGCGAGACAGAGCGCGCACGCGAGACAGAGAGAGCGCGCACGCGAGACAGAGAGAGCGCGCACGCGAGACAGAGAGAGCGCGCACGCGAGACAGAGAGAACGCGCACGCGAGACAGAGAGAACGCGCACGCGAGAGAGAGAACGCGCACGCAAGATAGAGAGAACGCGCACGCGAGACAGAGAGAACGCGCACGCGAGACAGAGAGAGTCCGCGCACGCGAGACAGAGAGAGTCCGCGCACGCGAGACAGAGAGAGTCCGCGCACGCGAGACAGAGAGTCCGCGCACGCGAGACAGAGAGAGTCCGCACGAGAGACAGAGAGAGTCCGCACGAGAGACAGAGAGAGTCCGCGCGAGAGACAGAGAGAGTCCGCGCGAGAGACAGAGAGAGCCCACGCGCGAGAGACAGAGAGCCCATGCATGAAAGACAGAGAGAGCCCACACGCGAGACAGAGAGCGCACACGAGACAGAGCGAGCTGTCGACACAGAGAGAGCACGTGCGAGACAGTGAGAGAGAGCGCATGAGACCGAGAGAGAGAGAGAGCGGTCGAGACAGAGCGAGCGCGCGAGACAGAGAGAGAGCGTGCGAGACAGAGAGAGCGCGCCCGAGACAGAGAGCGAGCGCGCGCGCGCGAGAGAGAGCGGGCTCGAGACAGAGAGTGCGAGAGAGAGCGCGAGAGAGAGCCCAGAGAGAGCACGAGAGACTGAGAGAGAGCGCGCACGAGAGACTGAGAGAGAGCGCACACGAGAGACTGAGAGAGAGCGCACACGAGAGACTGAGAGAGAGCGCACACGAGAGACTGAGAGAGAGCGCACGAGAGAGAGAGCGAGCAGTCGACACAGAGAGAGAGAGTGCGTGCGAGACAGAGAGAGTGCGCACGAGACACAGCAAGGGAGCACGCGCGAGACAGAGCGAGAGAGCGCACGAGACAGAGAGAGAGAGAGCGAGCGGTCGAGACAGAGAGAGAGCGGTCGAGAGAGAGCGCGCGCACGAGACAGAGAGAGCGCATCCGAGGCAGCGAGAGAGTGCGAGACAATGAGAGACAGCGAGAGAGTGCGCGCGCGCGAGACAGAGAGAGAGCGCGCGCGCGCGAGACAGAGAGAGAGCGCGCGCGCGCGAGACAGAGAGAGAGCGCGCGCGCGCGAGACAGAGAGAGAGCGCGCGCGCGCGAGACAGAGAGAGAGCGCGCGCGCGCGAGACAGAGAGAGAGCGCGCGCGCGCGAGACAGAGAGAGAGCGCGCGCGCGCGAGACAGAGAGAGAGCGCGCGCGCGCGAGACAGAGAGAGAGCGCGCGCGCGCGAGACAGAGAGAGAGCGCGCGCGCGCGAGACAGAGAGAGAGCGCGCGCGCGCGAGACAGAGAGAGAGCGCGCGGCGCGCGAGACAGAGAGAGAGGCGCGCGCGCGCGAGACAGAGAGAGAGCGCGCGCGCGCGAGACAGAGAGAGAGCGCGCGCGCGCGAGACAGAGAGAGAGCGCGCGCTGCGCGCGAGACAGAGAGAGAGCGCGCGCGCGCGAGACAGAGAGAGAGCGCGCGCGCGCGAGACAGAGAGAGAGCGCGCGCGCGCGAGACAGAGAGAGAGCGCGCTGCGCGCGAGACAGAGAGAGCGCGCGCGCGCGAGACAGAGAGAGAGCGCGCGCGCGCGAGACAGAGAGAGAGCGCGCGCGCGAGAGACAGAGAGAGAGCGCGCGCGCGAGAGACAGAGAGAGAGCGCGCGCGCGCGAGACAGAGAGAGAGCGCGCGCGCGCGAGACAGAGAGAGAGCGCGCGCGCGCGAGACAGAGAGAGAGCGCGCGCGCGCGAGACAGAGAGAGAGCGCGCGCGCGAGACAGAGAGAGAGCGCGCGCGCGCGAGACAGAGAGAGAGCGCGCGCGCGCGAGACAGAGAGAGAGCGCGCGCGCGCGAGACAGAGAGAGAGCGCGCGCGCGAGACAGAGAGAGAGCGCCTGCGCGCGAGACAGAGAGAGAGCGCGCGCGCGAGACAGAGAGAGAGCGCGCGCGCGAGACAGAGAGGAGAGCGCGCGCGCGAGACAGAGAGAGAGCGCGCGCGCGAGACAGAGAGAGAGCGCGCGCGCGAGACAGAGAGAGAGCGCGCGCGCGAGACAGAGAGAGAGCGCGCGCGCGAGACAGAGAGAGAGAGCGCGCGCGAGACAGAGAGAGAGAGCGCGCGCGAGACAGAGAGAGAGCGCGCGCGAGACAGAGAGAGAGCGCGCGCGAGACAGAGAGAGAGCGCGCGCGAGACAGAGAGAGAGCGCGCACGAGACAGAGAGAGAGCGCGCGCGAGACAGAGAGAGAGCGCGCGCGAGACAGAGAGAGCACGCGCGAGACAGAGAGAGCGAGAGCCAATGAGAGAGAGAGCGAGAGCGCGCGAGACAACGTGAGAGAGAGCGAGAGCACGCAAGACAGAGATAGAGAGCACACGAGACAGAGAGAGAGCACGCGCGAGACAGAGAGACCGAGAGCGCGCGAGACAGAGAGCACGCCCGAGACAGAGAGAGCACGCACGCGAGACAGAGAGCGCGCGCGAGAGAGCGTGCGAGACAGAGCGAGCACGCACGCGAGACAGAGAATGCGCACGCGAGACAGAGAGAGCCCATGCACGAGAGACAGAGAGAGCCCACACGCGAGACAGAGAGCCCACGCGCGAGACAGAGAGCGCACACGAGACAGAGCGAGCAGTCGACACAGAGAGAGAGCGAGAGAGAGCGCGCTCGAGACAGAGAGTGCGAGAGAGAGCGCGCTCGAGACAGAGAGTGCGAGAGAGAGCGCGCTCGAGACAGAGAGTGCGAGAGAGAGCGCGCTCGAGACAGAGTGCGAGAGAGAGCGCGCTCGAGACAGAGAGTGCGAGAGAGAGCGCGCTCGAGACAGAGAGTGCGAGAGAGAGCGCGCTCGAGACAGAGAGTGCGAGAGAGAGCGCGCTCGAGACAGAGAGTGCGAGAGAGAGCGCGCTCGAGAC